>NW_019945886.1:35165-37300 GCF_002910315.2 Salvelinus sp. IW2-2015 | reverse complement strand
TAGATATTCAACGTAAAAAAAAATATATATAATTAAACATTTCTAAAAACATATTTTGTGTTGGGCAGGGACTAAATTCAGGCTGCAACACTGTAATAATTGAATAAGGGTGTGAATCCAAGGCACTGTATCTGTTGGCTCTCATATCACTTTATGACTGGCTGAAAGGATTCCACAGGAAATGACAAGGCAAATAGGTCATTTTCTAAAGTTACTTGGGGTCGTTTTCACAGTTGCAACAATCGTTCTAGTCACTGAGGATGTTGAAGGTGCCAGAGGCCAACACATTGGTATTTGTACCAGTTCCAGCCTTTACTCTTCTGGAAAACCACATCACAGCTTGTATCAGCTCCTGTACTGACTGTCTCAGGAACAAAGATCTCTGGCTTTGTCTCAAATTGCACCCTATTCTCTATATAGAGCACTAATTTTGACAAGGGCCCTATTCTCTATATGGAACACTACTGTTGACAAGGACCCCATTCCCTTAGGGTGCCATTGAGACACGCACTGTGTCTGTAAGGCTGCACCTTTAATAGCACCTAGAATACTTCAAAGGACCGTTGTAGAGGAAGTCAAGGCCAACTGGTTTTCATGATTAGCTAGACTACAATCCACTGAGGTTAGGTTACTGTATGACCATGTCGGTCTGACCTGACCTAGATTTACAACATTTCACTGATATCAGATAATCAATTACCTCCTTTGTAATACAGTGCTGAGTAGGAAAACTATAAATATGGTTTAGAAAAAAAACAGATACAAAAACCCCAAAAAATGTCTTGCTTGATCTGATTTGAAGGTTGTTTATGACAGAGATAGGGACGGGCCAAGTGAGGAACTTGGCTATAATGAGTTAAAAGTCCGTTTCTTTGTGTGAAGTCTGTTTAAAAAGACCCCATCAAGGTCCGTAGGGAGAAGCCATTGTTGCTGTCTAACTGATCAGTGCAGCTCTGAGTCCCAACAGGAAATGTGTCACTACTGAATAATGACAAGTCCATTGGTTGCAAAATGGTTGCAGAATTCCGGTCACTTTCCAAAATGTCCTGGTTTTCCAGAAATTCCAATTGGAAGTTCCCAGAATAAATAGGAAATCCTGGAATCCTCCGAAATAATTTTTGGGAAACCAGGGAATTTTGGAGAGCTAAAAATGTTTTTATGTAAACAATCAAATGTACCAGAATGTTGTAACCCTTAATGAGCAATATTGTGCCTGTAGTGTAGACTGATGAATTGATTGTCGTTGTCACGGCCGTTGAAAGAAGTGGACCAAGGTGCAGCGTGGTTAGAGTACATTTTCCTTTTTATTAAAAATGTCGCCAACAAAACAAGAAACGAAAGAAACAACCGTGAAGCTTACAAGGACATTAGTGCCACAAACAAAGTTAACTACCCACCACTGAAAGGAGGGAAAAAGGGATACCTAAGTATGGTTCCCAATCAGAGACAACGATAGACGTTAGCTGTCCCTGACGATAGCTGTCCCTGATTGACAACGATAGCTGTCCCTGATTGAGAACCATACKCGGCCAAKACATAGAAATAKAAAAACATAGAAATCAGAACATAGAATGCCCACCCCAAKTCACACCCTGACCAAACCAAATAGAGACATAAAAAGGKTCTCTAAGGTCAGGGCGTGACAGTCGTAGTCTACCTTTGATGGAGATGGGGATTCATAGAGGGATGGCTTTATTTATAAGGTCTAACGTTACTATGCTAGAAGTGATATATACACGTGTTGTACACGATGCAGGCCCAAGATTAACTACAATGCTTCCCACAGTTGAGTCAAGGTGGCTGGATGTCCTTTGGGTGCTGGACCATTCTTGATACACACAGGAAACTGTTGAGCGTGAAAAAACCCAGCAGCGTTGCAGTTCTTGACACACTCATATCCAGTGCACCTGGCACCTACTACCAAACCCGGGCACCTGGCACCTACTACCAAACCCGGGCACCTGGCACCTACTACCAAACCCCGTTCAAAGGCACTTAAATCTTTTGTCTTGCCCATTCACCCTCTGAACGGCACACAAACCCAATTAATGTCTCAATTGCCCAAAGGCTTAAAAATCCTTCTTAACACGTCTCCTCCCCTTCATCTACACTATTGAAGTGGATTTAACAAGACA
>NW_019945886.1:17745-31952 GCF_002910315.2 Salvelinus sp. IW2-2015 | reverse complement strand
CCTAGGTATTGCCTAGAACCTCCTCACGCCATTCTGCACACACTGTATATAGACTTTCTTTTTTTTCTATTGTGTTATTGACTGTACGCTTGTTTATTGTTTATTCCTGTGTAAACTCTGTGTTGTTGTGTTGTGTCTCACTGCTTTGCTTTATCTTGGCCAGGTCCGCAGTTCTGTTAAATTGAGAACTTGTTCTCAATGGCCTAGCCTGGTTTTAAATAAAGGTTGAAATATATATAATTTTTTTAATCCCTCCCTGGACTCTGTTGTAACTCTGTGTAACTGTGTTCATATTCCCTCCCTGAACTCTGTGTAACTGTGTTCATGTTCCTCCCTGACTCTGTGTAACTGCTGTGTAACTGTGTGTCATATTCCCTCCTGGCTCTGTGTAACCCTGTGTACTGTGTCATATTCCCTCCCTGGACTCTGTGTATACCCTGTGTAACTGTGTTCATATTCCCTCCCTGGCTCTGTGTAACCCTGTGTAACTGTGTTCATATTCCCTCCCTGGCTCTGTGTAACTGTGTTCCATATTCCCTCCCTGGCCTCTGTGTAACCCTGTGTAACTGTGTGCAATATTCCCTCCCTGGCTCTGTGTAACTGTGTTCATATTCCTCCCTGACTTTGTGTAACTGTGTTCATATTCCCTCCCTGGCTCTGTGTAACTCTGTGTAACTGTGTTCAATTCCCTCCCTGGCTCTGTGTAACTCTGTGTGTAACTGTGTTCATATTCCTCTCCTGGCTCTGTGTAACTGTGGTTTCATGTTCCCCTCCCTGACTCTGTGTAACTGTGACTGTGTTCATGTTCCCTCCCTGACTCTGTGACCCTGTGACCTGTGTTCATGTTCCCTCCCTGACTCTGTGGTACCCTGTGACTGTGTTCATGGGAGTTCACCTCCCTGGCTCTGTGTAACTGTGTTTCATGATTCCCTCCCTGACTCTGTGGTGAACTGTTGTCATGTTCCCTCCCTGACTCCTGTGTGACTGTTGTTCAATGTTCCCTCCCTGACTCTGTGACCCTGTACTGTGTTCATGTTCCCTCCCTGACTCTGTGACGCTTGTGACTGTGTTTCATGTTCCTTCCTGACTCTGTGTGACCTGTAACTGTGTTTCATTATTCCCCTGACTCTGTGTACTGGTCTCATGTTCCCTCCCTGGCTTCTGTGTAACTGTGTTCATATTCCCTCCCTGCTCTGTGTAACTCTGTGTGATGTGTTCATATTCCCTCCCTGACTCTGTGTGAACTGTGTTCATATCCCTCCCTGACTCTGTGTGACTCTGTGTCTTCTATGTCGCCTCTGACTCTGTTGTGGACTGTGTTCATATTCCCTCCCTGACTCTGTGTGACCCTGACTCTGTGTCCATATTCCCTCCTGACTCTGTGTGACCCTGTGACTGTGTTCATATTCCCTCCTGACTCTGGTGTGACCCTGTGACTGTGTTCATATTCCCTCCCTGACTCTGTGTGACTCTGTAACTGTGTTCATGTTCCCTCCCTGACTCCTGTGTAACTGTGTTTCATATTCCCTCCCTGGCTCTGTGTGACCCTGTGACTGTGTACATGTTCCCTCCCTGGCTTCTGTGTAACCCTGTAACTGTGTTCATGTTCCCTCCCTGACTCTGTGTAACTGTGTTCATGTTCCCTCCCTGATTCGTGTAACTGTGTTCATGTTCCCTCCCTACTCTGTGTAACTGTGTTCATGTTCCCTCCCTGTCTCTGTGTAACTGTGTTCATATTCCCTCCCTGACTCTGTGGTGACTGTGTTCATATTCCCTCCGACTCTGTGTAACTGTGTTCATGTTTCCTCCCTGACTCTGTGTAACTGTGTTCATATTCCCTCCCTGACTCTGTGTAACTGTGTTCATATTCCCTCCCTGACTCTGTGTGACTGTGTTCATATTCCTCCCTGACTCTGTGTGACCCTGACTCTGTTGTCCATATTCCCTCCTGACTCTGTTGTGACCCTGTGACTGTGTTCATATTCCCTCCCTGACTCTGTGTGACTGGTGTTCATATTCCTCCCTGACTCTGTGTTGACCCTGACTCTCTGTGTCACTATTCCCTCCCTGAACTCTGTTGCCCTGTGACTGTGTTCATATTCCCTCCCTGGCTCTGTGTAACTGTGTTCATATTCCCTCCCTGGCTCTGTGTAACTGTGTTCATGTTCCCTCCCTGACTCTGTGTAACTGTGTTCATGTTCCCTGCCCTGACCCTGTCTAACTGTGTTCATTGAGTTCCCTCCCTGACTCTGTGTAACCCTGTGTAACTGTGTTCATATTCCCTCCTGACTCGTGTGTACCCTGTGTAACTGTGTTCTATTTCCCTCCCTGACTCTGTGTGACCCCTGTGTAACTGTGTTATGTTCCCTCCCTGACTCTGTGTAACTCTGTGTAACTGTGTTCATGTTCCCTCCCTGGCTCTGTGTGACTCTGTAACTGTGTTCATGTTTCATTGTTGTTCTCTCTTATAGCCAGGTCACAGATAAGACCAAACGGCAACACAAGGACTCTATAACTTGTTAATGGTGCGTTTGTCGTTAATGTGTACTGTGCAACGCCTCCAAGTGAGTTAATATATCATTGGCTCACCCTCCTCACTCCCACTGGATATGAAAGGACTAACTTCTCCCTTATCTGCTCTCATTCACTCATTGGACCTCACAAAAAAATGTCTGTGAATATCTGGAAGCGGTTATTTCCCAACTTTCTTTTGATTGTCTTGCTCTGTTTATCTTCCTCTCTCTCTCCTCTCCTCTCTCTCCTCTCTCTCCTTCTTCCTCTCTCTCCTCTCCTCTCCTCTCCTCTTTTCTCCCTCTCCCCTCCCCTCTCCTCTCCTCTCTCTCCTCCCCCTCCTCTTCCTCCTCCTCCCTCCCTCTCTTCCTCTCCTTCCTCCACTCCACGTGCTCGACCCCATTAAGGCCACGCACTCTGGCATATGCTCTCCATTCAATAAAGAGTGAAGTAATGGAGAGAGGGCAGGAGGGAGAGAGGGAAAAGTCTATTAGAAGTTGATTAAATGAACTGCATGTTAGAGCTCAGGATGAAAATAACAGAGTGAGGAAGTGTAGTTGTTTGGGACACAGACCGTTGGAGTCCGTACTGAGTCCTATACACTGACTAATCTACACACAATAACAATCATACTCCACAGGAAGGATGTTGGTCCCTGTCAGAGAATTTAAAAAAAAATGGATTTAACTTTTATTTAACAAGGCAAGTCAGTTAAGAACAAATTCTTATTTACAATGACGGCCTATCTCGGCCGAACCCTAACCTGGACGACGCTGGACCAATTGTGCGCCATCCTATGGGACTCCCATTTACAGCTGGTTGTGATAGCAGCCTGGAATCGAACCAGGGTCTGTAGTAATGCCTCTAGCACTTAGATGGAGTGCCTTAGACCGTGCGCCACTCGGCAAAAAGGAGGGCCACATCTAAAACAGCCAGGCTGCATCCTAAAAGAAACACTATTCCCTATATAGTGCACTACTTTTGAGGGCCCTGGTCAAAAGTAGTGCACTGAATAGTGTTCCATTACGGACACAGCCTGAATAAGGTGTTGTTACGCCTCTGCGTGCCCTGTGTGGTTTACCATAGTGACAACACCTCTTCATTTCATAGAGGAGTTGCTGTGATGACAGCTGGTTGATTTTGGGTGGATGCTGCATGTGACAGGAGATATTCCAAGGACAGGTCTGATTTCTCCTGGGATGATACAGGGATGTTGGGGAGGTTGACGGATAATTCCTGGCCCCTGGTTGGTATTTTCTAGAGAGCCTTAATAAAGTCACAAAAGTAAATCAAACATTCCACTTACGTAGCAACAGTATCTCACAAACTTATGAATGTCTATTCTTGACGTGACATGATTCTTGAAGAATATCTATCGTGGATAAACTTTGAAGATGCATATGATTTTCTTTAAGGAAACCTCTCTGACCAGCCTGTACATAAAGTATAGATCAATGATCTACAGTGACGTCAGAGAGTATTCATACCCTTGATTATTCCACATTTTGTTGTGTCCCAGCCTCAATTCAAAATGTATTAAACACATCTAATTTTTCTCACCAATCTAACACACAGTACCCCATAATACACACAATACCCCATAATGACACCACAATACCCCATAATGACATCACAATACCCCATAATGACACCACAATACCCCATAATGACATCACAATACCCCATAATGACACCACAATACCCCGTAATGACAAAGTAAAAACATGTTTTAGATTATTTTATTTTTTTATGTCTTGAAAATGAAATACAGAAATATCTAATTTACATAAGCATTTCCACCCCTGAGTCAATGTTAGAACCACCTTTGGCAGCCATTTAAGCTATGAGTCTTTCTGGGTAAGTCTCTACGAGCTTTGCACATCTGGATTGTACAATATTTGCACATTATTCTTTAAAAAATTCTGTCAAGTTGGTTGTTGGTCATTGCTAGACAGCCGTTTTCAGTTCTTGTCATAGATATTCAAGCCACTTTAAGCCAAAACTGTAACTAGGCTACTCAAGAACATTCAATGTCATCTAAGAAACTCCAGTGTAGATTTGGCCTTGTGTTTTAGGTTATTGTCCTGCTGAAAGGTGAATTCATCTCCAGTGTAGATTTGGCCTTGTGTTTAAGTTTATTGTCCTGCTGAAAGGTGAATTCATTTCCCAGTGTCTGTTGGAAAGCAGACTGAACCAGGTTTTCCTCTAGAATTTTGCCTGTGCTTAACTCTATTCCGTTTCTTTTTATCCTAAAAAAACTCCCTAGTCCTTGCCGATGACAAGCATACCCATAACATGACGAAGCCACCACCATCCTTGAAAATATGAAGAATGGTATGTGTTGTGTTGGATTTGCCCCAAACATAATGCTTTGTATTAAGGACATAAAGTATAKTTCTTTGCCAAATTCTTTGCAGTTTTACTTAACTGCCTTCTTGTAAACAGGATGCATGTTTTGGAATATTTTTATTCTGTACAGGCTTCTTTCTTTTCACTCTGTCATTTAGGTCGGTATTGTGGAGTAACTACAATGTTGTTGATCCATCCTCAGTTTTCTCCTATCACAGCCATTGAACTTTGTAACTGTTTTAAATTCACTATTGGCCTCATGGTGAAATCCCTGAGCGGTTTCCTTCCTCTCYGGCAACTGAGTYAGGAAGGACACCTGTATCTTTGTAGTGACTGGGCGTATTGATACACCATCCAAAGTGTAATGAATAACTTCACCAGGCTCAAAGGGATATTCAATGTCTGCTTTTTTATTTATTTTTACTAATTTACCGATAGGTGCCCTTCTTTGCGAGGTGGTTTGTGGTTGAATCTGTGCTAGACTGAGGGACCTTACAGATAASTGTATTTGTGGGGTACAGATATGAGGCAGTCATTCAAAAGGCATGTTAACCACTATTATTGCACACAGAGTGAGTCCATGCAACTTATTATGTGACTTGTTAAGCACATTTTGACTCCTGAACTTATTTAGGCTTGTCATAACAAAGGGTTTGAATTCTTATTGACTCAAGACATTTCAGCTTTACATTTTTTATTAAAAATATCTAAAAACACTAATAATTCCACTTTGACATCAAGGGGTCTTGTGTGCAGGCCTGTGACACAAAATCTAAACGTAATCACTTTTAAATTCAGGCTGTAACTCAACAAAATGTGGAAAAAGTCAAGGGGTGTGAATCCTTTCTGAAGGCTCTTCCCACAACAATGACGAAACCAACATCTTCAAAGAGGAATTCATAAAATGACACACCAAACAAATTGCCGATTTCCTTTGTAAAAACAATAACATAATTATGTTGCCATTAAAACCCTGCTCAGAACAAGGACTTTTGACCATATTAGTAGGATAATAACATTTGTCCATATTGTTTTGTTTAAATACTGACATGTGTCCTTCTCTTTAAAAACCTCATGCTTTCATACAGTTTATTTGCTTTCTAGTATTATTATGTTTTTCATTTCCCAAACTCGTAATCAGATCCTATAAACGATGTTAGATGTAGTCAGARATCATCATTACCTTCAGACCGGTGCCACAGAATAAAGATGCGTGTCTTGTAGTAGTGGTGTGGTGGGAAGAAAACTCAGGGGATTTGCAGTAGACCATGAAAATAGTCTAGAGATTCCTCTTCCAGTCTGCGCCCCTGGAGTCGGCGAGCAACAAAAACCTACACAATTATATAATTACCGCTTTGATGAAGCCATCAATTAACAATTCCGTTTGATTGCCGCAATTTGGTTTGATTGAGTTGCATGCAGTGTTGGTTCTGGCCCGGGTCTCTAGCCCTCATGCAGTGTTGGTTCTGGCCCGGGTCTATAGCCCTCATGCAGTGTTGGTTCTGGCCCGGGTCTATAGCCCTCATGCAGTGTTGGTTCCTGGCCCGGGTCTATAGCCCTCATGCAGTGTTGGTTCAGGGCCCGGGTCTATAGCCTCATACAGTGTTGGTTCAGGCCGGGTCTATAGCCCCTCATGCAGTGTTGTGTTCTGGCCGGGTCTATAGCCCTCATGCAGTGTTGGTTCTGGCCGGGTCTATAGCCCTCATGCAGTGTTGGTTCAGAACCGGGTCTATAGCCCGTCATCACAGTGTTGGTTCAGAACCGGGTCTATAGCCCTCATGCAGTGTTGGTTCTGACCTGGGTCTATGCCCTCATGCAGTGTTGGTTCAGAACCGGGTCTATAGCCCTCATGCAGTGTTGGTTCAGACCGGGTCTATAGCCCTCATGCAGTGTTGGTTCAGAACCGGGTCTATGCCCTCATGCAGTGTTGGTTAAGAACCGGGTCTATAGCCTTCATGCAGTGTTGGTTCAGGCCCGGGTCTATAGCCCTCATGCAGTGTTGGTTCAAACCGGGTCTATAGCCCTCATGCAGTGTTGGTTCAGAACCGGGTCTATAGCCCTCATGCAGTGTTGGTTCAGAACCGGGTCTATAGCCCTCATGCAGTGTTGGTTCTGGCCCGGGTCTTAGCCCTCATGCAGTGTTGGTTCAGAACCGGGTCTATAGCCCTCATGCAGTGTTGGTTCTGGCCCGGGTCTATAGCCCTCATACAGTGTTGGTTCAGGCCCGGGTTATAGCCCTCATGCAGTGTTGGTTCAGACGGGTCTTATAGCCCTCATGCAGTGTTGGTTCAGAACCGGTCTATAGCCCTCATGCAGTGTTGGTTCTGGCCCGGGTCTATAGCCCTCATGCAGTAGGAACATGTGAATTGGGTCTAAAACATGTGAATCATGCTCACATACAGTCTGGTGTGACTGTGTCTCTCTCCTCTCCCTCTTGAGAGTTTCTTTGACTCAGCAGACATTTCTCCCTCTTCTCCCTCTTCTCCCTCCATCTCTCCATCCCTCCATCTCTCCTTTCCAGGGAAGCATCTATCAGAGACAAGGCCTTGAACAGTGGTTATGTGTACAGAACACAATTGAGATGTAATTACTAAACAAACAAAGTGAAACTTTTATTTTTTTATTTTTATGGTGTGTGATGTCTCACTTTCTGTGGTTTACGGAGTAAAGATTTTAGGATAAATACAAGAACTGTCATTTTCATTTGATGTTTGTTTGTGTTGGTTTGATTGACTCAGGGGTCTTTGTGCTTTTCATTTTAAATTGGCAGTTCTCTCTCTGGTTTGGAAAACTAGGAATAATGATCTTTGTTCTGCTCTGTTCTCCCAGCGTGTGTATCTTCCTCTGAAGCACAGCTACTCTGCTGTCATCTTAGTTTAATTACATTTGGGAACTATAAACCAGTCATTTGATGTCTGTTAAGAAATCCCTCTCATTTTTGTGGTGAGGGTATATTAAAAAAGTAATGAATTGTTTGGCTGCGATTTTTAATAATGTAATGTTATTTTTACAATTTTTTAATAAGCCGGAATGAAATGTATCTGTGACTTTGTCGCCTCATCATTCAGTCACACATTTTGTGAGTGCCTCTACCTCCTAGTGTGTGTGTGTGTGGTGGTGTGTGTGTGTGTGTGTGGTGTGTGTGTGTGTGTGTGGTGTGTGTGTGTGTGTGTGTGTGTGTGTGTGTGTGTGTGGTGTGTGTGTGTGTGTGTGTGTGTGTGTGTGTGTGTGTGCGTGTGTGTGCGTCTCCCTTCCTCAAAGTGTCAATTCATAATACTACCTCTCTGCTCTAACACCTGTTATACATTCTGTGCTGCTTTAAGAAGGCATGGAAGGGTGTACCCAGATACCATGTAGACTAACCCTAACCCAGATACCATGTAGACTAACCCTAACCCAGATACCATGTAGACTAACCCTAACCCAGATACCATGTAGACTAACCCTAACCCAGATACATGTAGACTAACCCTAACCCAGATACCATGTAGACTAACCCTAACCTACAGTACTAACCCTAACCCAGATACCATGTAGACTAACCCTAACCCAGATACCATGTAGACTAACCCTAACCCAGATACCATGTAGACAAACCTAACCCAGATACCATGTAGACTAACCCTAACCCAGATACAGTGTAGACTAACCCTAACCAGATACCATGTAGACAACCCTAACCCAGATACAGTGTAGACAAACCTAACCAGATCCATGTAGACAACCACCCAGATACATGTAGACAACCCTAACCCAGATACCATGTAGACTAACCTAACCCGATACCATGTAGACTAACCCTAACCCAGATACCATGTAGACTAACCCTAACCCAGATACATGTAGACTAACCCTAACCCAGATACCATGTAGACTAACCCTAACCCAGATACAGTGTAGACTAACCCTAACCCAGATACCATGTAGACTACCCTAACCCAGATACCATGTAGACTACCCTAACCCTAACCCAGATCCATGTTGACTAACCCTAACCCAGATACATGTAGACTACCACCGATACATGTACTAACCCTAGATACATGTAGACTAACCCTAACCCAGATACCATGTAGACTAACCCTAACCCAGATACCATGTAGACTAACCCTAACCCAGATACCATGTGACTAACCCTAACCCAGATACCATGTAGACTAACCCTAACCCAGATACAGTGTAGACTAACCCTACCAGATACCATGTAGACTAACCCTAACCCAGATACCATGTAGACTAACCCTAACCCTAACCCAGATACCATGTTGACTACCCCTAACCAGATACCATGTAGACTAACCCTAACGCAGATACAGTGTAGACTAACCCTAACCCAGATACCATGTAGACTAACCCTAACCCAGATACCATGTAGACTAACCCTAACCCGATACCATGTAGACAAACCCTAACCCAGATACAGTGTAGACTAACCCTAACCCAGATACCATGTAGACTAACCTAACCCAGATACATGTAGACTAACCCTAACCCAGATACCATGTAGACTAACCCTAACCAGATACCATGTAGACTAACCCTAACCCCAGATACAGTGTAGACTAACCCTAACCAGATACCATGTAGACTAACCCTAACCCAGATACCATGTAGACAAACCCTAACCCAGATACCATGTAGACTACCCCTAACCAGATACAGTGTAGACTAACCCTAACCAGATACCATGTAGACAAACCCTAACCCAGATACAGTGTAGACAAACCACCCGATACCATAGACAAACCCTAACCCAGATACAGTGTAACTACCTACCCAGTACCATGTAGACTAACCTACAGATACCATAGACTAACCCTAACCCAGATACCATGTTGACTAAACCTAACCCAGATACCATGTAGACTAACCCTAACCCAGATACCATGTAGACTAACCCTAACCCAGATACATGTAGACAAACCCTAACCCAGATACCATGTAGACAAACCCTAACCCAGATACCATGTTGACTAAACCTAACCCAGATACCATGTAGACTAACCCTAACCCAGATACCATGTAGACTAACCCTAACCCAGATACCATGTTGACTAACCCTAACCCAGATACCATGTTGACTAACCCTAACCCAGATACCATGTTGACTAACCCTAACCCAGATACCATGTTGACTAAACCTAACCCAGATACCATGTAGACTAACCCTAACCAGATCCCATGTAGACTAACCCTAACCCAGATACCATGTAGACAAACCCTAACCCAGATACATGTAGACAAACCCTAACCCAGATACCATGTTGACTAAACTAACCCAGATACCATGTAGACTAACCCTAACCCAGATACCATGTAGACTAACCCTAACCCAGATACCATGTTGACTAACCCTAACCCAGATACCATGTTGACTAACCCTAACCCAGATACCATGTTGACTAACCCTAACCCAGATACCATGTTGACTAAACCCTAACCCAGATACCATGTAGACTAACCCTAACCCAGATACCATGTGACTACCCTAACCAGATACCATGTAGACAAACCCTAACCCAGATACCATGTAGACAAACCCTAACCCAGATACCATGTTGACTAAACCTAACCCAGATACCATGTAGACTAACCCTAACCCAGATACCATGTAGGCTAACCCAACCCAGATACCTGTTGACTAACCCTAACACCAGATACCATGTTGACTAACCCTAACCCAATACCATGTTGACTAACCCTAACCCAGATACCATGTAGACTAAAACCTAACCCAGATACCATGTTGACTAACCCTAACCCAGATACCATGTAGACTAACCCTAACCCAGATACCATGTAGACTAAACCTAACCCAGATACCATGTTGACTAACCCTAACCCAGATACCATGTAGACTAACCTAACCCAGATACCATGTGACTAACCCAACCCAGATACCATGTTGACTAACCCTACACCTAACCCAGATACCATGTAGACTAACCCTAACCCAGATACCATGTAGACTAAACCTAACCCAGATACCATGT
The DNA here is from genome assembly GCF_002910315.2 of Salvelinus sp. IW2-2015. NCBI lineage: Eukaryota > Metazoa > Chordata > Actinopteri > Salmoniformes > Salmonidae > Salvelinus > Salvelinus sp. IW2-2015. Next base: position 21,099 of record NW_019945886.1, on the reverse strand, counting down.
AGACTAACCCTAACCCAGATACCATTAGACTAACCCTAACCCAGATACCATGTAGACTAACCCTACCCAGATACCATGTTGACTAACCTAACCCTAACCAGATACCATGTAGACTAAACCTAACCAGATACCATGTTACTAACCTAACCCAGATACCATGTAGACTAACCCTAACCCAGATACAGTGTAGACTAACCTAACCGGGATTAACGGGATAAGCAAATAATGCCTTCACACTTCACACTTCACACTTCACACGCACAACGGCGATGTTCAGAGAAAGTCGGGATGCTGCCAACGCGTCCAACCGACGGCGTATTGTTCAAATCAGATCATTATTCACTCGCCCGCTCACTAGCTCTGGCAATATCCGCCGGATCATCTGAGGGCATTTCAAGAGCGCTCTTAATTGTTTTTCACAGCTCTGAGTTTTCAGCAGAGCAGAGCCTGGATGTGCAGAGGGAGGCAATAGGGAGCACAGCTTTGTTTTCACAGCTCTGGGTTTTCCAGCAGAGCAGAGCCTGGATGTGCAGAGGGAGGCAATAGGAGCACAGCTTGTTTTTCACAGCTCTGGGTTTTCCAGCAGAGCAGAGCCTGGATGTGCAGAGGGAGGCAATAGGGAGCACAGTTTGTTTTTCACAGCTCTGAGTTTTCCAGCAGAGCAGAACCTGGATGTGCGGAGGGAGCAATAGGGAGCACAGCAGTCCAAGACCTATAAAAGCACTGATAGCATCACACCACTGTCACATTAGATTGGTCCATGGAGCTACTTAAAATAACTTGCTGTGCTGCCTGGGTTAGCTAGCCACGGACTAAATTAGCCTGCAAAGATCTGTCCACCAGTCCATAGGGATCTGTTGTACTGCCACTCCTTGTTTGAGTCATCATGGTTTATTTGTGCGTACCATTCACATGAACGGTCACGAGGAAGTGTGCTTCAGGGATCACTAAGAGGGATGACTTCCTCAACAAAGTGACACAGTCTCCCATGCAGCCAGTTACTATGCTCATCTGCCCCATCTCTTTTTCCAGCCTATCGACTAGACACCAAGAGAAAACTAGAATGGCACAGCTAGTCAACATATCCATAGACATATTTAGTTCAGATTCAAAATTGGCAACACAGTTGTTAAAGTAATTGAAATGTTACACATGCACAGACACTCATGGGGCCAGAGAGAGAAGAGAGAGAGAGAGAGAGAGAGAGAGAGAGAGAGAGCGAGAGAGAGAGAGAGAGAGAGAGAGAGAGAGAGAGAGAGAGAGAGAGAGAGAGAGAGAGAGAGAGACACACAGAGAGAGAGAGACACAGGAGAGAGGAGAGAGAGAGAGAGAGAGGAGAGAGAGGAGAGAGAGAGAGAGAAGAGAGAGAGAGAGAGAGAGAGAGAGAGAGAGAAGAGAGACAGAGAGAAGAGACAGAGAGACAGAGAGCTCACGAAGAACAATGTTGGAAGTCTGATTTGGAAGTGTTTCCATCTGAAGTCCAGTGGTTATTCAGCGTTGTCCGTTTGGGAGGTCTGACAGCATGCCAAGCCTGACTCTCATAACACAATTTAGGCTGATCATTATTTGTGTATATTTTGAGAGAGATTACATCGCATTGTCTCGACCGGAGGGCTTCAGTGGAGGGAGGAGGAGATGAGAGGGGGCTGACTTACCAACAGGGGAGGGAGGAGGAGAGGAAGAGGGGAGAGGAGGAGATGGGGTTGACTCTACCAACAGGAGGAGGGGAGGAGAGGAAGAGAGGAGAGGGAGGGGAGAGGAGGAGATGGGTTGACTATACCAACAGGGGAGGAGGAGGAGAGGAAGAGAGGAGGGAGAGGAGGAGATGGGGTTGACTATACCAACAGGGGAGGGAGGAGGAGAGGAAGAGAGGAGAGGAGGGGAGAGGAGAGATGGGGCTGACTATACCAACAGGGGAGGAGGAGGAGAGGAAGAGAGGAGAGGAGGAGAGGAGGAGATGGGGCTGACTATACCAACAGGGGAGGGAGGAGGAGAGGAAGAGAGGAGAGGAGAGGAGGAGATGGGGTTGACTCTACCAACGGGGCATAGTTCCAGCCCTTTCCTCTCTCTCCTCTCTGCTCGGGCATACAGTCCAAACTATCTTGAATCTCAGTATGCCAGTTTTACATCCTCTGTTGTTAAAGAGGAAAACGTTAATGTCTCCCCTAGGAGTTTAGCGAACATTCACAAGCCTCACTTTTTAACTACATGTGCAGGTTTTTGTTCCACCCCAGCACCACAGCTGAGCAGGGACTAATTCAATTCCCAAAGGACTACTTGATCTWTCCTTTTGGATGTGCTATAGATTTGATACTTAGCCAGGAGTTGTATTACAATACATCTAGAACCATCGTCCTCTCCCTCCATGGCCAACCAGCTAACATAGAGGTAGTATATAGTAGTATAGCTAGTAAAGCAGCAGCATAAAGTAGTAAAATAGTATAGCTAGTATAGTGGTAGTATCTAGTAGTATAGCAGTATAGCCAGTATAGTGATAGCATATAGCAACGTAGTATTATAGCTGGTATAGTGGTAGTATATAGCAGCATAGTATTACAGCTAGTATAGTGGTAGTATATAGTAGCATAGTTTTATAGTTAGTATAGTGGTAGTATATAGCAGTATAGAATTATAGCCAGTATAGTGGCAATATATAGTAGTGTGGCTAGTATAGTGGTAGTGTACAATTTGTAAGTCGCTCTGGATAAGAGCGTCTGCTAAATGACTTAAATGTAAATGTAAATGTGTACAGTGGTATAGTAACACAGCTAGTATAGTGGTAGTATATAGTAATATAGTATTATAGCTGGTATAGCAGTAGTATATAGTAATATAGTAGTATAGCTAGTATAGTGGCAGTATATAGCAGTATAGTAGCATAGCTAGTATAGTGGTAGTGCATAGTAGTATAGCCAGTAAAGTGGTAGCACATAGTAGTATAGCTAGTATAGTGGTAGTATTTAGTGGTATAGCTAATATTGTGGTTTTATATAGCAGTGTAGTATTATAGCTAGTATAGAGGTAGTATATAGTAATATAGTAGTACAGCTAGTATAGTGGTAGTGTACGGTAGTATCGTATTATAGCTAGAAAAGTGGTAATATATAGTAGTATAGCTACTATAGTGGTAGTATACAGTAGTCTGTAGTATAGATAGTATAGTGGTAGTATATAGCAGCACAGCTAGTATAGTGGCAGTATATAGTAGTATGTAGTATAGCCAGTATAGTTTTAGTGTATAGCATTATAGCTAGTATAGAGGTAGTATATAGTATTATAGCTAGTATAGTTGGAGTATATATAGTAGTACAGTGCTATAGCTAGTATAGTGGTAGTATATACAGTAGTGCAGTA
>NW_019945886.1:0-10422 GCF_002910315.2 Salvelinus sp. IW2-2015 | reverse complement strand
GAACTAAAGAGGAACAACAGCTCCTAGCCACCTCCATGCTTCACTGCCCTAAGACAGAGCTATGACAGAACTAAAGAGGAACAACAGCTTCTAGCCACCTCCATGCTTCACTGCCCTAAGACAGAGATGGTGCTAGAGCTGAGTTAGAGGTATCAGGTGTAGGGCTTAGTGTTGTGGACACGGTGGCTGCCTCCTTCAGCATCAGTCTACAGTAGAGCAGTATCTGAGGCATCTGGGAGCAATGTTCCCTCAACATTTTGGGTCTTGTGAGCGGAAACTTGAACATTGTGAGAATGTTCTTTATATTCCGCCGCGTTTACAGTGAACACTGAGGCTGTACCCTTACAGTTTTAGACAGTAGCCAATAGGCTATTATGGCTATTTGAGCATAATGTTGGCCTACCAACAAAACCAATGGAGCAAATCCCATAAAATGTTCACATTGAAATAGCTTTTGATTTCTATGATATAGCCCACAGTAGTCTATTTGTGGTGGTCAATGCAGGTCTACATTGCATGAGACTTAAAAAAAAAACGTTTTTACATTATGAAGGGCTAGACATTAATTTATGATTTTTTGACTTGATCTGTAACACCATGGGCCACATAGGTGAATGTACATTGCATTGTGTTGTATGATGCAAGAAATCACTTTCCAAAATACAATGTATTATTATTACCATACAGAGAATTAGACAATGTAGGCTACCCCTCTGCATATTGGCTTATTTKCATATTCAAGACTGTCTCAAAATACAACACTGCCCCTTTAATTAAGACATACGATTTTTTACCTGACGGGGTTTTCAAAGACAGCTTGAAATGTAACCTACAKGTTTTGTGCTCTTGTAGGAAGCGGTAACTCCCCATTGCTGACCTATACTTATCTATAAGTACGCTAATAACGTTCAAACTGGCAAAGAATATCCCCAAATGTGCACACGTGCGGCACTGCGCATTGATCTGAAAAGCGCACTCCCTCGCGGGTGATTGAAAGACCGCTCGTGGGCCCGAATTCTACTCCGTTGCGCTCTGGCTCTGACTACAACAAAATCACAGACTCAGTCTTGCAAAGTTAGATTTGTTTTGATTTGTTGCTTTGAAAACGAGCTGATATAATTTTGATTCGATCACAGAAAAAACGTTTATCTATATAGTGGAAACTAATGGGCGAACTCAGTGACGTTCAATCCCTTGCATTTCTACTGCGTGTCAGTCCTGGAGGGAACATTGTCTGGGAGTGTCTCCTCCCTCCTCAGACATTATCACTCAGTGTGACCTCCCCTCATCCCCTCCCTCCTCAGACATTATGACATGGTGTGACCTACCCTCATCTCCCTCCCTCCTCAGACATTATCACTCAGTGTGACCTCCCCTCATCTCCTCCCTCCTCAGATATTATCACTCAGTGTGAGCTCCCCTCATCTCCTCCCTCCTCAGACATTATCACTCAGTGTGATCTCCCCTCATCTCCTCCCTCCTCAGATATTATCACTCAGTGTGACCTCCTCTCATCTCCTACCTGCTCAGACATTATCACTCGTCATCTCCTCTTGCCTCAGGGCGCCACCTGTCAGACTGTTCAGCCATCATTTATCTTCCTTCAGAGAGCTCACACCGCCTCACCGCTCCGCTGCTCACCACTGTGTGTGTGTGCGTGTCTGTATGTGTGTGTGTGTGCGTGCGCGTGTGCGTGCGTGGTGTCAATGCCCCACTGCTGAGGCCCTCTGATAAACATCCATACTGTATCATCTGAACCAGATAGACCCTACCCACATGAAAATATACTACAGTTTACTATAGAATACTACAGTACTTACAATATAATTATTTCGTAAACTATAGTATACTTTAGAATAATATACTASACACTGTAGAATCCTTTGATCATGTGGGTGGCAGGTAGCCTAGTGGTTAGAGCATTGGGCCTGTAACCGAAAGGTTGCYAGATCGAATCCCTCAGCTGACAAGGTAAAAATCTGTTRTTCTGCCTCTRAACAAGGCAACACCTTKCCTAGGCTGTTTGTTCTTAACTGACTTGCCTAGTTAAATAAAGTTTAAATTACATTTTTTAATGTGTAGTACTTACTATAGAATGCTGTAGTATACTGTAGAAAAGTACAATATTATCCCCCCCAAAACACTGTAGTAAATTCTACAGTAATKTCAGCAAAAACACCACAGTCCACAAAAACTCTACACTTTTTTAACTATAGTAAATACTATTTAATTTGCATATACCCTCCCTATTCCCCTCTCCATATCTCAATTTATGCCACCCATAAGTGAGAAACCTATATGCCAAGTATAGTACATATTATGTTACCTACAGTTTACAGAGAAGAACAGAAGCTCTGAATTACCTCTTCAGACTGCAGTCCTATCTACCTACAGGTTATGGAAAATGTGCTATTTTAGTATTTCTCCAGTAGGTTTCCTGAAGGAGAAAGCCTCCACCTCTATGTTCAAGATAGTAAATACTACAGTCCACAAAAACACTACAGAAAATACTACCGTATACTACAGTCTGCAAAAACACTACAGTAAATACTACCGTATACTACAGTCTGCAAAAACCCTACAGTAAATACTACAGTATACTACTGTCTGCAAAAACCCTACAGTAAATACAATATACTACAGTCCGCAAAAACACTACATTAAATGCTACAGTATACTACAATCTGCAAAAACACTACATTAATTACTATAGTATATACTACAGTTTTCTTTTTTTCTATTTATGCTATAGTTAACTGGAAATACTACAGTATAATATAGTAAATACTACAGTATAATATAGTAAATACTACAGTAAATACTACAATATAATACGGTATAATACAGTAAATACTACAATAAATACTATGGTATTCAGTGTAGTGTTTTTACAGACTTTAGTCATTAAAGTCCACAAAAACACTAAAGTGAATATTATAGTATTTATACCATAGTACACAATAGTATGTTTTCATGTGGGTATTCAGCCCCACTCACACAAATCCCCTGTGGACGCCTCATGAAGGACCAGATTATCATTAGTCTGTTTACCATGACAACTGTTGGAGCTGCGTTCAAGTGGCCCGTCTGATCCATCACTAGAAAAGTCAGCTCGTTTGATAAATGCTCTTTGTTTCCAAAGCTAGATGGTCTTGTATCTACGTCTCTGCGTTTCTCCGTTATTTAAATATCTAATTGATTCCAAGAATTCCTTCCCGGGGGAACAACAGCTCACAGGAGATATGATTTTATTTAAGGAGGTGRACGCTAACGTGATTCACTCTGTAAGTGTCATCTAACGGTCGGAATAACGTTTTAACAAGCCTGTTTTCCCGAAGTATTCATTCCTCCATGTTTTTCCCCTCAACTGATTCAGCCTGACTTCACCTGACGAGTCAACGCTATGACTAATGCTATAATGAGCCATACATACGGCCATGACTAATGGTTTTCTTTCATCTTTCATTCCTCTAATCTCGGTAATGTTCCGTTGCCAGAGAAGGGKCTGTCTCCTCGGCAACCTTCACTGATGGAACTCTCAACGATCTCTCAACGCTCCATGAGGAGGGCGAGCGTAAAGTCAGGAACTAGAAAACAGTCATTTAACAGGATCTCTATGAGGGAAGAGAACATTCTAGAATACAATAATGCCATTCGTCTTCATTATTGCTCAACTGCTTTTTACATTACATGATGCTTTGATTGTGTGTGCGTGTGTGTGTGTGTGTGTGGTGTGTGCTGTGGTTGTGGTGTGTGTGTGTGTGGTGTGTGTGTGTTGTGTGTGTGTGTGTGGTTGTGTGTGTGCTGTGGTGTGGTGTGTGTGTGTGTGTGTGTATGTGTGTGTGTGGCGTGTGTGTGTGTGCTGGTGTGTGGTGTATGTGGTTGTGTGTGCGTGCGTGCGTGCGTGCGTGCGTGCGTCGTGCGTGCGTGCGTGTGGTGGTGTGTGAGTGGAGTCATAGATTAGATACTAGGTTCAAGTGGTCAGAGGGCATCCGGGGTTTGAGTTGGTCACTACTCTGACGTAATGGCTCAGTTTCGTGCCGGGAAGTAAAAACCTGACCACAGTCACACACACACAACAGAAACAGTTTTATCCCTCCCATGAAATCAACAGTCAMCGTCACGGGTGTGATTTATACACTCAATACCTTCTTTGTTCAAATCCAAAAGTMAAATTCGGAGGTAGGAACAATTTCTCTTCAAAAAATCGAATGACCTAACATAGGTCGATAAAATATATTTATAGRTCGATATGTTATAATACCTTTGGGTGGTCATAAAAGAGGCGGATGACCTGGGGTTTGTCTCTCTAGTTCCTGGGGTCTAGACATTCAACAGTGACTGCTGAGGATGGAAGAGCATCAGAAACATACAGTACCTATAGAACCCAGGACATCTGCTGAGATGAGGTGATCCTCGTGTTCATAACCAGCTGTTATAGCGTAGCCACCGACTGAACACTGCACAGTGGAAACCAAGCAGGCATGATGCCTGGACGGTGTGTTCACCATACTGTGACAGAGGGAAAGTCTTAACGCCATGTCACATCATTAATAACCCACCCACAGATCTGAGTTAGGAAATAACATTAGGGGAGAGTGGGGTCAATTGAGCCAAAGGGGTAATTGAGCCAAAGGGGTAATTGAGCCAAAGGGGTAATTGAGCCAAAGGGGTCAATTGAGCCAAAGGGGTAATTGAGCCAAAGGGGTCAATTGAGCCAGAGGGTTAAATTGAGCCAAAGGGGTCAATTGAGCCAAAGGGATAAATTGAGCCAAAGGGTTAAATTGAGCCAAAGGGATAAGTTGAGCCACACTTGTTTCTAGGAAACCATACACAAAATGTATAATTTGACCAAATATTTAAGAAGAGGTCATCGTTTCATGGAGTCTGGGAAGGAAGAAACCACATGGTTAAAAGTGGTAGGTAAAGATACGTCCAGAAAACAGATTTTTCCCAAGTCAAATAAATGTATTGTGTTAGAGGATTCATGGTGCGTGTTTCCAAACCAAATTAGATCATTTTAAGATTGTTCTATACATCAGTTGGGGTCTCCAAAAGCTTCAATATGAGGTTCTAAACCTGGCATGAAAGTACATCATTATAGCTGTGTGGGCTAATATAGTCAAAATGTCTGCCTTGGGGTAAGTTGAGCCAATGGCCTTGATGTAAGTTGAGCCAATGGCCGTCGGTTAAGTTGAGCCAATGGCCATCGGTTAAGTTGAGCCAATGACCATCGGTTAAGTTGAGCCAATGGCCATCGGTTAAGTTGAGCCAATGGCCATCGGTATAAGTTGCAGCCAATGGCCTGTCGCGTTAAGTTGACCAACTGCCAATCGGTTAGTCTTGAGCAATGACCATCGGTTAAGTTAAGCCCAATGTGCCATACGTAAGTTGAGCCAATCGCCATGGGAATGGCCAAGCATCCGGTTATATAGTTAAAGCCCACAATGGCCACGGATAAGGTAGCAGTCTCTGCACAGCCCACGCGCTAGTTTGAGCATGGCTGACTCGGTTAGACCATGCCACCGCCATAGACCGACTCAGCTACAGCTGGCATGGACCCATCGTTAATAGCACCATGCCGGGTTAAGTTGAGCCAATGGCCAATCGGTTAAGATTTGAGCCAATGGCCATAGGTAAGTTGAGCACCACAAAGTGGATGGCAGTAAAGTTGGCCAATGGTCTCATGTGGGTACGTTGAGCAGCCTATGGCCAATGGAGGTAAGTTGAGCCAATGCCCATGGCGTAGTCCTGCGGTACAAGTTGACGCACATGGGCCATCTGGTAAGTTGAGCACATCCAATGACAGGTAAGTTGATGCCAATGTCCTCATATGCGGGTAAGTTTGAAGCCAAATGCCTGCCAGCGGTTAAACCGTGATGCCGAAAGTAGGCCATCGTTAAGTTCAAGGCTCGTCAAGCTATCATACTGGCCATCGGTTTAAGATTGAGCCAATGACCATCCGGTTAAGTTGATACGGCCTAAGTGATCAATGGCATCGGTTCATTCTAGTCAAGCAGACGAGTAAGTTAGCCCATTCTCGTTAAGTTGACCAATGGCCAGTCCAGGTTAATCTGAGCCAATGCCATCGGTAACGTTGAGCCACCATAGGCACCATGGGTAAGTCGGAGCCACATGGGCTCGGTTAAGTCTGAGCCAATGGCCATCCGGTTTAAAGTTGAGCCAATGCGCCACGCGTTAAGTTGAGCCAAATCGCCATTCGGGTTAAGTTGAGCCAAATGGCAAGTTACTGCCAAATTGAAGGGTTGGTCTTCCCAGGCGTAATGCACAAGGCATTACTCACACGCGGTTTATGCAAGGTAAATACAATTTACACAAGTGTTGTGTTAGGTATATAAGCCTGTGTCTAAAATATGCTTCAAAAGACAACAAATCATTTGATGAATTGTGTTGAAGAAATGAAAAATAAGACCATGATTTTTAAGTCCTGTCGTGGTTATATTCATTCAAGTTACAAAATGACACGGCTTAACTAACCTGTCCTGCAGTACAAGGACACGTTCTTCAACACTCTTATGTTTACATTGAATTTCAGATTGTTCCAGGGACAGGACAGACATCCCTGGAATACATTAGAAGCTCTCTGTTTAGAAGGATATTAATGACTTTCCCTTTGACAGCGTGATTCTGATTGAAACAGGCTAACTTTACCCCACTGCTTCCCTACCTCAACAAAGGGGGAGATTCAAAGAGCTTCAACCTTACCCCACTCTTCCCCTGACCCTCACAATTGGGGAGATTCTAAAGGGCTTCAACTTACCCCACTCTCCCACTACCTCACACAGGAATTCTCAACTAGTCTCATACGTTACCTCCACATCCTTCCCTATCTCAGACAAGCGTGGAAGATTCTAAAGATATCCCAGTGACTGAATATATCCATGATCCATTTCTTGTCCCATCTGGTAGGTCATAAAGACAGACATCTGTTTTTTGCTTTGAGGTGAATGCGGCACATATAAATATATCCCTATCCGCTATACCTATTGAGCCGTACATTCACTCATTCACTTCTGCAGAAGTAAAAACAAACTGTGGTATACCGGCATCCTCGAAGGGCCATGTTAACACCTGATGAACCCTCATCCGGTGACCTCATAGCTTAGCTCAGAGTCTGCTAAGGTCCTCTTGAAGTCCTTGAATCCATCAACATCCCAAATTGCCAACCGCGGTGCGCCTAAATAAGTGACTCTCTTGAACAGACCCTATGGGATTCTGGATGGCCATGGTCAAATAGCTGCACTATGTAGGAATAGGTGCCTTTGGGATGGACACTGGGTTTCCTTTCGACAGTAATGTGGCTCATTGTTGTTAACGTTGATAAATCGAACCCAGAGATCAGAGGACAAGCTAATTGCTTGGAGGTTTTCGTGCCTGAACGGGTACGATTCTAATCAGGCCAAGTTTTGAAGGACACGTTCCTAGTCTTCCATGTCTGTATATGCTCATCTGTGTGTGTGTGTGTGGGGATGTGTGTGTGTGTCGAACTGTGTCCGTGTTGTGTGTTGTGTGTGTGTGTGGTGTGTGTGTGTGTGTGTGTGTGTGTGTGCGGTTGTAGTGCTGCGTGCGTAGCGTGCAGTGCGTGCGTGCGTGCGACGTGACACATCGTGCGTGCTGCGTGCGTGCCGTTGCGCTGCTTGCGTGCGTGTGTGCTGCTGTCGTGATCTCTCCGAGAGAGAGCAAGCCGCACCACCCTGCACCTCCAACCCTTTGAACCATGCTCCCCTGCCTTGGGTGCGGGTTGCCTCTAAGTCAGGGCTCTCTTCCGGCAGCTCCAGGGTGAAACTGAGGGATAAGGGATAGGATTGGGTTAACAAGCCAGGCATGTTGTGTTGTGTTCTATTACCTCATTGTGAGTTCTGACTGAATGGACCAGACAACCCTGAAGTTGGTGTGTTGACGTAGTATATCCTCTTTTCTCCTGACCGCGGTAGAGTTACCTGTCTGAAATCGGAAGCCATTCCAGGAGTGTGAGACAGGAAGTGGCGAAGTGTATGCTAATGTGTCATTCCTGCCAACTAAGAACAAACCCTGTTTCAAAATGACCCGGTACCTTCTATCCTGCCAAGGTTGGAGGAGGTGACCTTGAACAGCTAGAAGCTGGTTAGAACTCAAAGTCTCTAGGACACAGAATGTACTGTACCTTCAGTCCTCTACTGGACACATGGAAGTACTGTAGCCTCAGCCTACTACTGGACACAGGAAGTACTGTAGCCTTCAGTCCTTACTACTGCGACACAGGAATACTGTAGCCTTCAGTCCTCCTAACTGCGGACACATGAAAGGTAACTGTAGCCTTCACAGTCCTCCTACCGGACACAGAATACTGTAGACCTTCAGTCCTCCTACTGGAACACCAACGTACTGGTAGGCTTCAGTCTTACCAGAATTACGTGTCCTTACCTCCTACTGGACCATGTTAGCTAGTCTACTGACAGAGACGTAGCCTCAGTCTCCCTACTGGACACATGAAGTACTGACCTTTCAGTCCTACCTACACTTGGACACATAGATACTGTACGTTCCAGTCCTCCTACTGAGACACATGGAATTACTGTAGCCCTTCAGTCCTCCCACTGGACACATGAAGTACTGTTAGCCTTCAGGTCCCCTACTGACACAGACCATCACTTAAGTAGCCATTCAGTCCTACCCTACCGGACACAGTAAGTACTGTATCCTTCAAGTCCTCCTTACCGACCACATTGAGTACTGTAGCCTTCACGTCCGTCCTCTGCGACACATGAAGTACTGTAGCCTTCAGTCACTCCTACTGGACACATGAAGTACGGGCTTCAGCCTCCATGGTACTAGTACTGCGCCGTAGCCTCCTACTGGACACAAATACGTTAACGCCTTCAGTCCTCCTACTGAACACATGAAGTACTGCTAGCCTTCAGTACCTCTCTAACTGGAACATTGAGTACTTAGGCTTCAGTGCCTCCTAACTGACACATGAAGTACATGTACCTCAGTCTCCTTAACTGCGACACAGGAAGTACTGTACCTCTCATGCCTCCTACTGGACACCTGAATGTACGTAGCACTTCAGTCCTCCTAACAGGACACAGTGAAGAGTACGAGTCTACTGAGACTATGAAGTACCTATACAGCTCCTACCTACTGGACACATAAGTACTGTAGCCTTCAGTCCTCCTACGCACAGCATACTGTATGTAGCTTCAGCTCCTATTGCTATGATCTGTAGCCTTCATCCTCCTACTGGGACACATGAAGTACTGTACCGGCCTTCAGTCCTCCCTACTGGACACAGGAAGTTACTGTACAGCTTCAGTCCTCCACTGGCACATGAAGTACTTAGCCTTCAGTCTCCTACTGACACAGGTAAGTACTGTTGCCTTCAGTCCTTCCACTGGACACATGATCGTACTGTAGCCTTCAGTCCTCCTACTGACACACATGAGTACTGGAACTTCATCCTCCTACTGAACATGAGTTACTGTAGAGCCTTCGTCCTCCTACTGGACACAGGAAGTACTGTAGCCTCAGTCCTCCTACCGGAGACCATGAAGTACTGTGGCCTTCAGGTTCCTCCTACTGGACACATGAAGTACTGTAGCCTTCATTCGCTCCTACTAGGACACAGGAAGCTACTGTAGCCTCAATCCTACTGGACCACATTGAATACGTACCTTCAGTCCTCCTGACTGGATCAACAGCTAAGTACTATTAGCCTCAGTCTCCTACTCGATACAGGAATTACTGTAGCCTTCAGTCCTCCATACTGGAAACAGAACGTTACTGTAGCCTTTCAGTCCCCTACTGGACACAGGAATACTGTAGCCTTCATGCCTCTTACTGGCACAAAACAGAAGTACTGTAAGCTTCAGTCCTTCTCACGATTTTTCACATGAAGTACTGTAGCCTTCAGAATCCTCCTACTGGACACATGAATGACTGTAGCCTTCAGTCCCTACATGGACACCATTGAAAGTACTGTAGCTTTTCAGTCCTCCTACTGAGACACATGAAGTACTGTAGCCTTCAGTCCTCCTACTCGACCACAGGAAGTACTTAGCCTCAGTCCTCTCTGGACACCATGACAGTTACTAGCCCTTGTCAGATCCTCCTACGGACACAGAAGTACTGTAAGCCTTCAGTCCTCCTACTGGACACAGACGTACTGCTAGCCTTCAGTCCTCCTACTGGAACACATGAAGTACTGTAAGCCTTCATCCTCTTACTGGACACATGAAGTACTGTAGCCTCATCCTCCGTACTCGACACAGCGACTAGCCTTCCCCTACTCACTGAATACTGTCCTTCAGTCCCCTACTGAACACATTGAAGTACATGTACGCCTTCAGCTACCTCCTACTGGACACAGATAGTACTTGTAGCCTTCAGTCCGCCTACTACACGGAAGAACTGTAGCCCTTC
>NW_019945885.1:35137-37876 GCF_002910315.2 Salvelinus sp. IW2-2015 | reverse complement strand
TAGAGTCAGTAGACATTGTAGAGTCAGTAGACATTGTAGAGTCAATAGAGTCAGTAGACATTGTAGAGTCAGTGGGGTCAGAATACATTGTAGAGTCAGAATACATTATAGAGTCAGTAGACATTGTAGAGTCAGTAGACATTGTAGAGTCAGTAGAGGAGGCTAAAGTGGCTGTGCATCACGTTGAGGTTCCTCAACCAATGGGATGTCTGGGTTCTGGCCTGGTGGGCGGAGATAAGGTTCCTTGGCTAATGAGATCTTTTCATTCAGGTCTGGTGGGCGGAGACGAGGTTGCAGTAGCCAATAGGATTGCAAAGTAGAGGTTACTTTGCCAATATGATGGCTAGTGGGAGGATTTTGGCGTTTCATTGGTCAATAGGGTGGCTCCATTCAGGTTTGGTGGGAAGAGACGAGGTTGCAGTAACCAATAGGATTGCAGATGGAGGTTCCTTGACAATAGGATCACTCCATTCAGGTCTGGTGGGCGGAGACGAGATTGCAGTAACCAATAGGATCACTCCATTCAGGTCTGGTGGGCGGAGACGAGGTTGCAGTANTCTCATCTCCTCCCTCCTTCCCTCTCCCTCTAGACCTCCCTCTTTCTCCTCCCTCCATCCCTCTCCCTCTAGACCAGGACCATCCCCCTGTCTTTGGCTGCATAGGGACTGAGACTTGTCCCCTCCATCTCTTTCTCCTCCCTCCATCCCTCTCCCTTGCTCAAGGGCACATATCGCTCAGAAGACATTGTAGAGTCAGTAGAGTCAGTAGACATTATAGAGTCAGAATACATTATAGAGTCAGAAGACATTGTAGAGTCAGAAGACATTATAGAGTCAGAAGACATTGTAGAGTCAGAAGACATTGTAGAGTCAGAAGACATTATAGAGTCAGTAGACATTATAGAGTCAGTAGACATTGTAGAGTCAGTAGACATTGTAGAGTCAGTAGACATTGTAGAGTCAGTAGACATTATAGAGTCAGTAGACATGATAGAGTCAGTAGACATTATAGAGTCAGAAGACATTGTAGAGTCAGTAGACATTATAGAGGCAGTAGACATTGTAGAGTCAGTGGAGTCAGTAGACATTGTAGAGTCAGTAGAGTCAGTAGACATTATAGAGTCAGTAGACATTATAGAGTGAGTAGACATTATAGAGTCAGTAGACATTGTAGAGTCAGTAGAGTCAGTAGAACATTGTAGAGTCAGTAGGACATTGTAGATCAGTAGTATTAAAACATGTAGTAGACGACATTGTAGAGTCGAGTAGACATTTGCTATCAGTACAGTATCAATAGAGTCAAGTAGTACATTGTAGAGGTCAGTGGCGCTCAGAATACATTGTAGAGTCCAGAATACATTATAGAGTCAGTTAACGATTTGTAGAGTCATCGTAGACATATGTAGAAGTCAGTATATGATGTGAGGCTTAAAGTGGCTGTGCATCACTGTTGAAGTTCACTCAACAACAATTGGGAATATGTCTGCGGTATCTGGCCTGGTGCGCGCGGAGAATAAGCGTCCTTGGCTAAATCGAGGCATCTTGTTCTATTCAGGTCTTGTGTGGGCGCGGAAAACGGAGGTTGCATGGTAGCCGAATAGGATTGCCAAGAATAAGAAGCGTTTACGTTGCCAATATGGGATGGGCTAGTGGTGAGGATTTTTGGCAGTTGTTCACTATGAGTTCAATAGAGGTTTTGGCCTTCCATTCAGGTCTGTGTGGGCGGAAGACCGATGGTCTGCTGAATAAGCACAAATAGGATCACTCCTATTCAGTCTAGGTGGGCTGAGACTGATGGTTTGCAGTACACCAAATAGGTGATCACTTCCATTCAGGTCTGGTGGAGGCAGGGACGACAGAACGGTTGACCGAAGTCAACCAATAGGAATTCACTCATTTCAGGTTCTGCCGTGTGCGGAGACGGAGTGCTCAGTAACCAATTAGCGAATCACTCCATTCATGGCTTCTGTTGTGGGCAGGAGTACGAGGATGCCGAGGGAGTTCGTCTCTCTTGGTCTTCCTGAACTGAGCAGTGTGTTCTTATGACTTCATCCTGGATGGCAAGAGGAAAAACAGGAGAGGGAGGCGAAGCAGGGTCGAAGGAGTGAGAGGGAGGCAGTGAGAGGGGGGAAGGTGAGTGAGAGAGGGAGGGAGGAGTGAGAGAGACTGGAGTGAGTGAAGTGGAAAGTGATGAGGAGTTGATAAGGCAGGGAGGAGTGAGAGGGTTGGATGAGAGAGGGAGGACGGTGAGATGAGGACGTGGATGTGAGTAGAGTGGAGTGAGAGAGCGGACGGAGGAGTGAGGAGGGTGGAGTCTAGATGATGGAGAGTGAGAGAGGTAGAGGATGTGACGAGAGGCTGGTCAGTGATTGTGATGGACGTGATGGAGTAGGCGAGGTTGAGGAGTCGAGCAGGGTGGATTACGGGAGAGTGGAGGAAGTGAGAAAGGGTAGATACGTGAGTCAGAGATCATTGGTGATGCGTGAAGTGAAGTGGAGTAGAGAGAGCGCGAATTAAGAGGTAGAAGAGACGGCCTGGACGTGACCGACGAGGGAGGTCAGTGATATGAAGAGGTGCCAGGATGAGAGAGACTGGAGTGATGTGAGTTGGCAGTGGAGAGAGGCGAGGTAGTGCAGTGAGAGGGTGGACTAAGAGGGAGAGTGAGTAGAGACTGAGTGATCGTGAGTGGCAGTGAGGAGAGGGTAGGAGGAGGATGAGGGTGTGATTCTCTCGTCTTTTT
>NW_019945885.1:23418-33228 GCF_002910315.2 Salvelinus sp. IW2-2015 | reverse complement strand
ATGATAGAGTCAGTAGACATTATAGAGCAGAAGACATTGTAAGTCAGTAGACATTATAGAGGCAGTAGACATTGTAGAGTCAGTGGAGTCAGTAGACATTGTAAGTCAGTAGAGCAGTAGACATTATAGAGTCAGTAGACATTATAGAGTGAGTAGACATTATAGAGTCAGTAGACATTGTAAGCAGTAGATCAGTAGAACATTGTAGAGCATACATTGTAGAGTCAGTAGACATTGTAGAGTGAGTAGACATGTTTAGAAGTCAATAGAGTCAGTAGACATTGTAGAAGTCAGTGGGGTCAGAATACATTGTAGAGTCAGAATACATTATAGAGTCAGTAAGACATTGTAGAGTCAGTAGACATTGTAGAAGTCATAGAGGAGGCTAAAGTGGCTGTGCATCACTGTGAGTTCCTCAACCAATGGGATGTCTGGGTTCTGGCCTGGTGGGCGGAGATAAGGTTCCTTGGCTAATGAGATCTTTCATTCAAGTCTGTGGGGCGGAGACGAGGTTGCAGTAGCCAATAGGATTGCCCAAATAGAGGTTACTTTGCCAATATGATGGCTAGTGGGAGATTTGCGTTCATTGTCATAGTGGCTCATTCAGTCTGTGTGGGCGAGACCGATGGGTTGCAATAACCAATAGGATCACTCCATTCAGTCTGGTGGGCGGAGACTAGGTTTGGCAGTAACCAATAGGATCACTTCCATTCAGTCTGGTGGGGCGGAGACGAGGTTGCAAGTAACCAATAGGATCACTCATTCAGGTCTGGTGGCGGAGACGGAGTTCAGTAACCAATAGGATTCACTCCATTCAGGTCTGGTGCGGAGACGAAGGATGCCAATAGGATCACTCCATTCAGGTCTGGTGGGCGGAGACGAGGTTGCAGTAACCAATAGGATCACTCCATTCAGGTCTGGTGGGCGGAGACGAGGTGTCGAGGAGTTTCTGTCTCTCTCGTTCTTCCTGAACTGAGCAGGTTGTTCTTATGACTCATCCTGGATGGAGAGAGGAAAAACAGAGAGGGAGGGAAGAGGGGGAGGAGTGAGAGGGAGGAGTGAGAGGGGGAGGAGTGAGAGAGGGAGGGAGGAGTGAGAGAGACTGGAGTGAGTGAGTGGAGTGAGAGAGGGAGGGAGGAGTGAATGAGGGTGTGAGAGAGAGGGAGGAGTGAGAGAGGGAGGGAGTGGTGAGTGGAGGAGAGAGGGAGGGAGGATGAGAGAGTGGAGTGAGGTGAGAGAGACTGAGTGGAGGTGAGTGGAGTGAGAGAGGGAGAGGTGAGGAGGGTGGAGTGATTGTGAGTGGAGTGAGAGAGGGAGGAGTGAGTTGGAGTGAGAGAGGGAGGATTGTGACGTGAGTGGAGTGAGAGAGGGAGGAGTGATCCAGTGGAGGAGTGAGAGAGAGAGACTGAGTGGAGTGAGTGGAGTGAGAGAGGGAAGAGTGGAGAGAGGGTGAGTGAGTGAGTGGAGTGAGAGAGGGAGAGTGAGTGAGTGGAGGGTGTAGAAGAGACTGGAGTGAGTGAGTGGAGTGAGAGAGGGAAGCAGTGAGAGAGGGTGGCGCTGAATTTAAGTGCAGAAGGAGGAGTGAGAGAGGGGAGGAGTGAAAGAGGGAGGAGTGAGTGAGAGGAGCTGAGAGGGGGAGGAGTGAGTGAGTGGAGTTGAGAGAGGGAGGGAGGAGTGAGAGAGTGGAGGAGTGAGAAAGACTGGAGTGAGTGAGTGAGTGAGGAGGAAGAGTGAGAGGAGGGTGAGATGTGAGTGAGTTGGAGTGAGACGAGGGGGATGAGGATGAGGCAGTGAGAGAGGGTAGGAGTGGCAGTGAGTGGAGTGAGAGAGGAGGAGGAGTGATCGTGAGTGGAGGAGTGAGAGAGCATTGGAGTGATGTGCAGTGGGTGAGAGGAGGGAAGAGTGGGAGAGGGTGGAGTGAAGTGAGTGGAATGAGAGAGGGAGTGAGTGAGTGAGTGGAGGGTGAGAGAGCTTGTGAGTGATGTTGAGTGAGTGAGAGAGGGAGAGTGAGAGAGGGTGGATGAGAGGGGAGGAGTGAGAAGAGGAGGATGAGTGAGTGAGTGAGTGGAGTGAGAGAGACTGGAAGTATGTGAGTGGCAGTGAGAGAGGGAAGAGTGAGAGAGGGTGGAGTGAGAGAGGAGGAGTGAGAGAGGGAGGAGTGAGAGAGGGAGGAGTGAGTTTGAGTGAGTGGGAGTGAAGAGAGGAGGAGGAGTGAGAGGGTGGAGAGAGAGGGAGGAGTGAGAAGGTAGGAGGGACGAGGAACTTGAGTGAGTGAGTGACGTGAGGAGGGAAAGAGTGAGAGAGGGTGGAGTGAGAGAGGGAGGAGTGAAGAGGAGGAGTGGGAAGGGAGGAGTGAGTGGTGAGTGGGAGTGAGAGGAGGGAGGAGGAGTGAGAGGGAGGAGTAGAGAGAGGAGTTGATGATGAGGGTGGAGTGAGAGAGGAGAGTGAGTGAGTGGAGTGCAGAGGAGGGTGGAGAGAGAGGAAGATGAGAGGTAATAAGGAGAGAAGAGAGGTATGGATGGAGAGGAAGAGGGGTTTGGATGGAGAGAAGAGCGAGGTATGGATGGAGAGGAAGAGAGGGTATGGATGGGGAGGAAGAGAGAGGTATGGATGGAGTGAGGAAGAGAGGGTATGGATGGAGAGAAGAGAGGTATGGATGAGACGAAGAGAGCGTATGGATGGAGAGGGGAAGAGAGGTTTGGATGGAAGGAAGAGAGAGGTATGGATGGAGAGGAAGGAGGTTATGGATGGAGAGAAGAGAGGTATGGATGAAGGAAGAGGGGGGGTATGATGGAGAGGGAAGAGCGGGTTATGGATGGAGAGGAAGAGTAGAGGTATGGATGGAGAGGAAGAGAGGAGGTATGGATTGGATGAGAAGAGAGAGTATGGATGGAGAGGAAGACGAGGTATGGGATGGAGAGGAAGAGAGAGGTTATGGGATGGAGAGGAAGAGAGAAGGTATGGGATGGAGAGGAGAGAGGTATGATGGAGAGGAAGAGAGGAGGTATGTGATGGAGAGGAAGAGAGAGGTATGGATGGAGAGGAGAGAGGTATGGATGGAGACGGAAGAGAGGTATGGCTGGAGAGGGAAGAGAGAGGTATGGATGGAGAGGGAAGAGAGAGGTATGGATGGAGGGAAGAGAGGTAGGATGGAGAGGAAGAGAGAGGATGGAAATTGGAGAGAAGAGGAGAGGTATGGGATGGAGTAGGAAGAGAGAGGTATGGGATGGAGAGGAAGGAGAGGTATGGATGGAGAGGAAGAAAGAGGTATGGATGGAGAGGAAGAGAGAGGTATGGTGGAGAGAAGAGAGAGGTATGGATGAGGGGAAGAGAGCAGTGGTGGGCCGTCCAGGGCCTGCAAGGCCTTCTCTGCTGGCCTAACATCATCAGAATATAATTTTTTTTTTAAATATATTTTCCCACAAATATGTATTAATTATTCCCAGAGTTAAGAGTTATTACTCTTCATTTCATAGCTTTCCTCTTGGGTTGACTGCTCCAGCCCCAGCGGGTTAATTTGGAGGGCTGGTCTTTATGTTAGATCTTTTATCCAATCATATTCAGCCACCATGTGTTGCCAGGGTCTTAAAAATCTGCCCTCAGGCCTTCAGAATCAACAGTGCGGGCGCTTGTAGCTTAAAGTGAATGGAAATTAAAATTTTGTCTGTCAACCAATTCAGCTTTAGAGTTGCTATTGTACGCCTCTGGCTGGCTCCAGTGTTACACTAGGAGCCAGCTAGCAGGCGTAGTGGTCCACGTCTTTGATTGGATTACCAATATTGAGAGGCAGGTCCTATGGCAGGTCTATGCGATCTAGGAAAACTGAATTTATAAACGAATAATTCGCGTTCTTATAAGCTGGTTTTTTTCAACCACAATGGCGGAAGGGGAGAGAGATATCGATTTGCGTCGAGGATATAATTATAAACGCCATTCTCAAGACGAACTTTTCAAGAAAAAGTTAGGACATTGTAAGGAGAGGTCGCCCGACGCCACCAAAGCCTGTCACAGGCGGGGAAAAGGCGTTCGTTCGCTCGCCACTTTCAAAGTTTCAACTCACTGAGCGCTGTTCAATGATTTCACAGGCTCCGAGAACACTGGGCAAAACTGTACTGCTGGGAAATGCCTATTATTTGCAAGTGATCGATTTGGTGTTTGGAGCCACACTGACTTGCAACTTGCAGTTGTTCTGTTTAACAACTGTTTACCAAAAATGTCCAATTTGGTCAATTTCAAGGGACGCAACGCCTGGTTATACTGCGTTTCTGTCTAAATGTAAGTGTCTAGAGCCATGGCAAGTTATGGTCATAAGAGTGGATTAATTCGGGTGGAACTGTGTAGTACCTCCACTGAAGGCCTAGGCCCCAGGCCCACGGACGCACTGGTGAAAGAGAGGGTAGGATAGACAGAGAGGAGTGGAAGAAGGTATGGTATGACATGAGAGGAAGAGAGAGGTTGATAAAAGAGGTATGAGGAAGGAGGTCAGAAGACGAAGGGTATGGATGAGAGAGAGAGGAGAGAAGAGAAGGGATATGGGACTGAGAGAGGTCTATGGATGAGAGAGGTATCTTCCCAGCAGTGCTAGCGTGTTCGGACTGACTCTCTATTTGCAGGTGGTCTTCCATAGTCCGCGCTAGATAAGCTAGGACCAGTCCCGATTGGGTACGTAAACAGATCTAACAACTAAGAGACAGAGTGGATTGGGGGAGGGGAGAGGGAGAGAGGAAGAGAAAGATAGATTCTGGAGAGAGAGAGAGACAGAGAGAGGGAGAGAGAACAGAGAACACGGAGAGAGAGAGGGAGAGACAGGACAGGACACGAGAGACAAGAGGAGATAAAGAGAGAGAGAGAAGAGAGAGAAGAGAGAGAGAGAGAGAGAGAGAGAGAGAGAGAGAGAGAGAGAAGAGAGAGAGACAGAGACAGGACAGAGACAGAGGACAGAGACAGAGACAGAGAGAGACAGAGACAGAGCAGCGGCGCAGCGATAGGTGGTAGAAGGAAGGAGGGAGAATTAAACGAACGTCTCAATCCAGTGTTGATGATTGTGTTGTGTGTGATGTGTGTGTTTGTGGGTGTGTGTGTGTGTGTTGTGATGTGTGTGTGTGGTGTGTGTGTCGTGTGTTGTGTGTGTGTGTGTGTGTGTTGTGTGTTGATGTGGTGTGGTCTGTGTGTGTCTGTCTGATGGTTACCTGTGTCCTTTTAAAAAAAAACGATGATTATACATTAGAACTACTGGCCTGTCGAACTTTAGCTAACACTAAAACACACACACACCATATTGGGAGGAAGAGGAGGGAAGAATGAGGAAAGAGAAGGGGAAAGGCGAGGAGAGAGAAGAGAGGGGAAAGAGGAGGAGAAAGTGACATGATTTGTACCCACCGGTTTCCAGTCTACAACCTTTTCCCTTTGACCGTGTTATGGACCCCAGTCACGACCCAACACACACAGGACCGGTTTCCTTGACCTGGGTTTAACTCTTTCCCCAAACGGACACACACACACAACATGCTTAGTGTAGATAAGAAGCTCATTAGTATCATGATTGAATAGACTGCTCTGTGTTTAGAGGAAGTAACCTTAATAAACTATCCAACACACACACCACACACACCACACACAACACACACACACACACACGACGACTCGCTAGCTCAGGTATTGAGGATTTGCATCAGAATCTAGACAGGGATTCTTCTTCTCAGAATACTTGATTCATATCAGAGAAGAGGACAGAGAGAGAAGAGGGGAGAGAGGAGAGAAGAGAGGGGAGAGGGAGGGGAGAAGAGAGACGAGGAGGGAGAAGTGAGGGCGAGATGAGAGAGGGAGAGAGGAGGGAGAGAGGAAAGGGGAGGAGAGAGGAAGAAAGGGGAGACGTGAGAGGGAGAAAGGAGGGAGAGAGTGAGGTGAGAGAAATGGGGGAAAGTGAGTGGGAGAGAGAGATCTGAATGTGTTCTAAGAGAGAGGGAGTGAGAGAGGGAGAAAGGGAGATGAGAGGAGGGAGGAGATAAGAGAAGGAGGTGAGTGCAGCAGTGCAAAACAAGACGCAGTTGAGAGGGTAAAGGGGTTATTAGGATGAGCAGGGTTGAGGGTAACAGAGCACCCCTATTCCCTATTACTGTGCTAAACTCTACAGAACCCTATGGGTAGTGCCACTATAAAGGGCCTCTAGATCTCTGGTCAAAGGTACAGTGCACTATAAAGGCCTCTAGATCTCTGGTCAAGGTAGATGGCACTATAAAGGGCCTATAGATCTCTGGTCAAAGGTAGTGCACTATAAAGGGCCTATAGATCTCTGGTCCAAAGTAGTGCTACTATAAAGGGCCTTATCTCTGGTCAAAGGTAGTGCACATATTTAAAGGGCCTATAGATCTCTGGTAAGGTAGTGCACTATAAAAGCGGCCTATAGATCTTCTGGTCAAGGTAGTGCCTATAAAGGGGCCTATAGATCTTGGTCAAAGGTAGTGGCACTATAAAGGGCCTATAGATCTCTGGTCAAGGTAGTGCACTATAAAGGGAATAGGCCATTTCAGATCCAAACCCAACCCACGTTACCAGGCAGGCAGTGTTGGTTGGCTACTGGTGAGAAACATGCACCCCTATCCACACACACACAACACACACACACACACACACACACACACACACACACACACACACACACACACACACACACACACACACCACACAACACACACACACACACACACCACACACACACACACACCACCACACACACACACACACACACACACACCACACACACACACCCTCTCCCCTCTCAGTCTCGGTCTTCACCTCTTGTTGAAATTCTCTCTCTGCCTACCCTCACCTCATGGTGACCCTGGCTGGCTATCGTTCCGCTCTTACACAATCTTCCCCAGGGGAGGAGGGGATGGAGGGGGTGAGAGGAGGAAGGAGGGGGAGGAGGGGAGGAGGTATGAGGGGGAGGTGAGGAGAGGAAGGTGAGAGAGGAGGAGGGGAGGAGAGGAGGAGGGGAGGGAGAGGAGGAGGAGGAGGGGGAGGCGAGGAGGTGGGAGAGGGGAAGAGAGGAGGAGGAAGGGGGAGGAGAGTAGGAGGGAGGAGGGAGGAGATGAGGGCGGGATGGAGAGTGGAAGGGGGAGGGAGAGAGGATGAAGAGCGATGGAGAGAAAGGACGGGGGAAGGCGAGAAGGAGGAAGAGGGGGAGGAGATGGGGGAGAGGGGAGGAGGAGAAGGGAGGAGAGGAGGAGAGGGAGGAGGAAGGGGAGAGGAGCAGGAGGGGAGGAAGGATGAGGGGAGGTTGAGGAGGAAGAAGGTGGGAAGAGAGAAGGGGGAGGAGGTAGAGAGGAGGGGAGGGAGGAGATGAAAGGGGGAGGAGGTGTATGGAGGAGGGGAGGATGAGGAGGAGGGAGGAGATTGAGGAGGGGGAGAAGGAGAGGGAGAGAGATGAGAGGGGGAGGGGTAGGATGAGGGGTAGGAGAGGAGAAGAGGGGAGATGGGGGGAGGAGAGGATGAATAGGAGGAAGAGGGGAGGAGAGGAGGAAGAGGGGGATGAGGGGGAGGAGGAGGGGGAGGAGAGGAGGAAGAGGGGGATGGGGGGTAATATTACTTCCAGAAGAAAAAGTGAAAAGAGAAGAATAAAAACATGACATGTTCTCCATTCTCCAAACCAGTTGTTCAATTTAGTCATTTTTTTTGGCGTAACTTATTTTTTWACTTATTGTGTACATAATGTTGCTGCCTCCGTCTCTTATGATCGAAAAGAGCTTCTGGGACATCAGAAAAGCGATTACTCACCGCGGACTGGAAGAAACTTTTTCCTTCAACGAATTCGACAAGAAGGATATCCTGCTGTCACTGGAACACGCCCAGATCCACGCCTTTGCGATGAAGAAAAGACGGCCGGAAAAGGGGACGCAGAAACCGGAGGCCGGCGAGTAAACTCCCAATGCCTTCCATTTTCCTTGCTAATGTGCAATCGTCAGAAAATAAAATTGATGACCAACGGGACATTAAAAACTGTAACATCTTATGTGGCTGAAAGAAGAAACGGACAATACAGGATTAAGATTGAATCCTACTACACCATGGCTCTGACGCTCATCGGATGTGGCAGGGCTTGRAAACTATTACGAACTACAAAGGGAAACCCAGACGCAAGCTTACYAGTGACACGASTCTACCAGACGAGCTAAATACCTTTTATGCTCGCTTCGAGGCAAGCAACACTGAAGCATGCACGAGAGCACCAGCTGTTCTGGATGACTGTGTTATCACGCTCTCCGTAGCCGATGTGAGTAAGACCTTTAAACAGGTCAACATTCACAAGGTCGCGGGGACAGATGGATTACCAGGACGTGTACTCAAAGCATGCGCAGACCAACTGTCAAGTGTCTTCACTGACATTTTCAACCTCTCCCTCACCGAGTCTGTAWTACCTACATGTTTCAAGCAGACCACCATAGTCCCTGTGCCCAAGAACACCAAGGAAACCTGCCAAAATKATTACTGCTCCGTCGCACTCACAAAGGTAGCCATGAAGTGCTTTGAAAGGCTGGTCATGGCTCACATCAACAGCATCCTCCCGGACACCCTAGACCCACTCCAATTCGCATACCGCCCCAACAGATCCACAGATGACGCCATCTCAATCGCACTCCACACCGTCCTTTCTCACCTGGACAAAAAGGGAGAGAGATTTTTCACTCACTGACGTAGCGGACAATCTATGTAGTAAAATAGAGGAAATTCCCAACCCTTTCTACAGAAGCCCTCAGAATAACCTTCGACGCTAACGAGGCGTTTTCTAAAGCCGTATTTTATGGCACCTGTGGTGTTAAGCGATTGAGAGCAAGAGACAGGGATGAGCGCAGAAAAGTCCGACCATTTAAGAGTCTTGGTTACTTACCTGGGTATTGTAACGTGACTACGTCGGTAGTATGACAGGTCACTGGTTTTGTGCGTGAGATTGGTTCACCCCTGACCCTTTGCCCTGAACTCTTAAGTGATATATGTGTTCTAACTCACCTGGTTGTAACACGTCTTCAGAGGAACAAATTGTAAAACACATTCCCCTGTGTCCCTGCCCTATACCGTTAACACAGGGGGAAAAAACTATTCCCAAAACGTTCCCTACAAAACAAATCTATACAGCTTGGAATAACCATAGCAACTCGTTAAGACAAACACACACAGTAAGAGAGAGAAGGAGTGGGGGAGGAGAGGGGGGAGAAGGGGCAGAAGAAATGAGGGGAGGGGAACAGAGAAAGGAGGAGATAGAGGAGGGGAGGGGCTAGCTAGAGAGAGGGAGGGGTAGCTAGAAGAGAGGGGAGGGGCTAGCTAGAGAAAGGAGGGAGGGGCTAGCTAGAGAAAGGAGGGGAGGGGCAGCTAGAGAAGAAGGGGAGAGGCCTAGCTAGAGAAGGAGGGAGGGCTAGCTGAGAGAGGGAGGGGGTAGCTAGAGAAAGGAGGGAGAGGGGCTAGCTATAGAAAGGAGGGGAGGGGCAGCTAAGGAAATGAAGGGAGGGGCTAGCTAGAAGATAAAGGAGGGGAAGAGCTAGCTAGAGAGGAAGGAGGGGGGGCTAGCTGAGAAAGGAGGGGAGGGGCTAGCTACGAGAAAGGAGGGGAGGAGCTAGCTAGAGAAAGGAGGGGAGGGCTACTAGAGAAAACTTTAGAAACTCTCACACCTGGGGCGGCCCGTCGGGAGTCCAGGATCCAGTTGCAGAGGAGGTGTTTAGTCCCAGGTCCTTAGCTTAGTGATGAGCTTGTGGGCACTGGAGTTGAACGCTGAGCTGTAGTCGATGAACAGCATTCTCATGTAGGTGTTCCTTTTTG
>NW_019945885.1:0-23393 GCF_002910315.2 Salvelinus sp. IW2-2015 | reverse complement strand
TTGGGGAAATGAATATTCTGATTCTTGTTTGGGTCATGAATATTCTTATGCTGTTTTGGGTCATGCATTCCGATTGCTGTTTTTGGTCATGAATATTCTGATCCTGTTTTGGGTCATGAATATTCCGAATGCTGTTTTGGGTCATGAATATCCCGATTGCTGTTTTGGGTCATGAATATTTTGATGCTGTTTGGGTCATGAATATTCTGATTGCTGTTTTGGGTCATGCCCTCTGGTCACCCTTTCTTTCTTTTCTCCCCTTCAGAAGGGGGAAGGGCTTCTGGTTTGTGTCACAGTATGAAGGGGGACCCCAAGTTGAACCAGAACGTAATAGTGTGTGTGAGAGAGAGAGAGCGCACGAGAGACAGAGGTAGAGAAAATCAATGTGTGTTGAGATGGTGAAAGTTAGTTCCTGTTGAGTGACGGTGAATGGTAGACTCTCAGTAGTTGGACCTGAGATAACCTTTGACCTTCTCCTCAAAAGGTCCAACTATGGCAGCTAAAGTAGCAGTTCTCCGAGAGAGATAACCTTGACCTTGTCCTCAAAAGGTCCAACTATGGCAGCTAAAGTAGCAGTTCCCGAGAGAGATAACCTTTGACCTTCTCTCAAAAGGTCCAACTATGGCAGCTAAAGTAGCAGTTCCCGAGAGAGATAACCTTTGACCTTCTCCTCAAAAGGTCCAACTATGGCAGCTAAAGTAGCAGTTCCCGAGAGAGATAACCTTTGACCTTCCTCAAAAAGTCCAACTATGGCAGCTAAAGTAGAAGTTCCCGAGAGAGATAACCTTTGACCTTCTCCTCAAAAGGTCCAACTATGGCAGCTAAAGTAGCAGTTCCCGAGAGAGATAACCTTTGACCTTCTCCTCAAAAGGTCCAACTATGGCAGCTAAAGTAGCAGTTCCCGAGAGAGATAACATTTGACCTTCTCCTCAAAAGGTCCAAATATGGCAGCTAAAGTAGCAGTTCCCGAGAGAGATAACCTTTGACCTTCTCCTCAAAAGGTCCAACTATGGCAGCTAAAGTAGCAGTTCCCGAGAGAGATAACCTTTGACCTTCTCCTCAAAAGGTCCAACTATGGCAGCTAAAGTAGCAGTTCCCGAGAGAGATAACCTTTGACCTCTCCTCAAAAGGTCCAACTATGGCAGCTAAAGTAGCAGTTCCCGAGAGAGATAACATTTGACCTTCTCCTCAAAAGGTCCAACTATGGCAGCTAAAGTAGCAGTTCCCGAGAGAGATAACATTTGACCTTCTCCTCAAAAGGTCCAACTATGGCAGCTAAAGTAGCAGTTCCCGAAGAGATAACCTTTGACCTTCTCCTCAAAAGGTCCAACTATGGCAGCTAAAGTAGCAGATCCCGAGAGAGATAACCTTTGACCTTCTCCTCAAAAGGTCCAACTATGGCAGCTAAAGTAGCAGTTCCCGAGAGAGATAACCTTTGACCTTCTCCTCAAAAGGTCCAACTATGGCAGCTAAAGTAGCAGTTCCCGAGAGAGATAACCTTTGACCTTCTCCTCAAAAGGTCCAACTATGGCAGCTAAAGTAGAAGTTCCCGAGAGAGATAACCTTTGACCTCTCCTCAAAAGGTCCAACTATGGCAGCTAAAGTAGCAGTTCCCGAGAGAGATAACCTTTGACCTTCTCCTCAAAAGGTCCAACTATGGCAGCTAAAGTAGCAGTTCCCGAGAGAGATAACCTTTGACCTTCTCCTCAAAAGGTCCAACTATGGCAGCTAAAGTAGCAGTTCCCGAGAGAGATAACCTTTGACCTTCTCCTCAAAAGGTCCAACTATGCAGCTAAAGTAGCAGTTCCCGAGAGAGATAACCTTTGACCTTCTCCTCAAAAGGTCCAACTATGGCAGCTAAAGTAGCAGATCCCGAGAGAGATAACCTTTGACCTTCTCCTCAAAAGGTCCAACTATGGCAGCTAAAGTAGCAGTTCCCGAGAGAGATAACCTTTGACCTTCTCCTCAAAAGGTCCAACTATGGCAGCTAAAGTAGCAGTTCCCGAGAGAGATAACCTTTGACCTTCTCCTCAAAAGGTCCAACTATGGCAGCTAAAGTAGAAGTTCCCGAGAGAGATAACCTTTGACCTTCTCCTCAAAAGGTCCAACTATGGCAGCTAAAGTAGCAGTTCCCGAGAGAGATAACCTTTGACCTTCTCCTCAAAAGGTCCAACTATGGCAGCTAAAGTAGAAGTTCCCGAGAGAGATAACCGTTGACCTTCTCCTCAAAAGGTCCAACTATGGCAGCTAAAGTAGCAGTTCCCGAGAGAGATAACCTTTGACCTTCTCCTCAAAAGGTCCAACTATGGCAGCTAAAGTAGCAGTTCCTGAGAGAGATAACCTTTTTTATTTTTTTTATTTTTTATTTCACCTTTATTAACCAGGTAGGCTAGTTGAGAACAAGTTCTCATTGCAACTGCGACCTGGCCAAATAAAGCATAGCAGTGTGAACAGACAACACAGAGTTACACATGGAGTAACAATAAACAAGAATAACATGGTAGAAGAAAAAAAAGAGAATCATATATACATGTGTGCAAAAGCATGAGGTAGGCAATAAACGAATAATTACAATTTAGCAGATTAACACTGGAGTGATAATCATCAGATGATCATGTGCAAGAAGAGGATACTGGTGTGCAAAAGAGCAGGAAAAGTAAATAAAAATAAAAGCAGTATGGGGGTGAGGTAGGTATAATTGGGTGGGTAGTTTACAGATGGACTATGTACAGCTGCAGCGATCGGTTAGCTGCTCGGATAGCAGATTTTTAAAGTTGTTGAGGGAATAAAAGTCTCCAACTTCAGAGATTTTTGCAATTCGTTCCAGTCGCAGGGCAGCAGAGAACTGGAAGGAAGGCGTCCAAATGAGGTTTGGCTTTAGGGATTGATCAGTGAGTAACACTCGCTGGAGGCGTGTTGCGGTGGGTGACCATCGTGACCAGTGAACTGAGATAAGGGGCACTTTACCTAGCATAGCCTTGTAGATGACTGGAGCCAGTGGGTCTGACGACAACATGTAGCGAGAGGCCAGCCGACTAGGGCATACAGGTCGCAGTGGGTGGGTCGTATAAGGTGCTTTAGTAACAAAACGAAGGCACTGTGATAAACTGCATCCAGTTTGCTGAGTAGAGTATTGGAGCTATTTTGTAGATGACATCGCCGAAGTCGAGGATCGGTAGGATAGTCAGTTTTTACTAGGGTAAGTTTGCGGCGTGAGTGAAGGAGGCTTTGTTGCGGAATAGAAAGCCGATTCTTGCTTGATTTTGGATTGGAGAGTGTGATATGAGTCTGGAAGGAGAGTTTGCAGTCTAGCCAGACACCTAGGTACTTATAGATGTCCACATATTCTAGGTCGGAACCGTCCAGGGTGGTGATGCTAGTCGGGCGTGCGGGTGCAGGCAGCGAACGGTTGAAAAGCATGCATTTGGTTTTACTAGCGTTTAAGAGCAGTTGGAGGCCACGGAAGGAGTGTTGTATGGCATTGAAGCTCGTTTGGAGGTTAGATAGTACAGTGTCCAAGGAAGGGCCG
The DNA here is from genome assembly GCF_002910315.2 of Salvelinus sp. IW2-2015. Lineage (NCBI taxonomy): Eukaryota > Metazoa > Chordata > Actinopteri > Salmoniformes > Salmonidae > Salvelinus > Salvelinus sp. IW2-2015. The sequence continues at coordinate 19,864 of NW_019945885.1, read as the reverse complement.
GAAGTATATAGAATGGTGTCGTCTGGTAGAGGTGGATCAGGAATCGCCCGCAGCAAGAGCAACATCATTGATTATACAGAGAAAGAGTCGGCCCGAGAATGAACCCTGTGGTACCCCCATAGAGACTGCAGAGGACCGGACAACATGCCTCCGATTTGAACACACTGAACTCTGTCTGCAAAGTAGTTGGTGAACCAGGCAAGGCAGTCATTAGAAAAACCGAGGCTACTGAGTCTGCCGTAAGAATATGGTGATTGACAGAGTCGAAAACCTTGGCCAGGTCGATGAAGATGGCTGCACAGGAATGTCTTTATCGATGGCGGTTATGATATCTTAGTACCTGAGCGTGGCTGAGGTGCACCATGACCGCTCGGAAACCGGATTGCACAGCGGAGAAGTACGGTGGGATTCGAGATGGTCAGTTGATCTGTTTGTTGACTTGGCTTTCGAAGACCTTAGATAGCAGGCAGGATGGATATAGGTCTGTAACAGTTTGGTCCAGGGTGTCTCCCCCTTTGAAGAGAGATGACCGCGGCAGCTTTCCAATCCTTGGGGATCTCAGATGATACGAAGGAGAGGTTGAACAGGCTGGTGATAGGGGGTGCGACAATGGCGGCGGACAGTTTCAGAAATAGGGGGTCCAGATGTCAAGCCCAGCTGATTTGTATGGGTCCAGGTTTTCCAGCTCTTTCAGAACATCTGCTATCTGGATTTGGTAAAGGAGAAGCTGGGGAGGCTTGGGCGAGTAGCAGCGGAGGGGGCGGGGCTGTTGGCCAAGGTTGGAGTCGCCAGGAGGAAGGCATGGCCAGCCATTGAGAAATGCTTGTTGAAGTCTTCGATTATCACGGATTTATCGGTGGTGACCGTGTTTACCTGCCTCAGTGCAGTGGGCAGCTGGGAGGAGGTGCTCTTGTTCTCCATGGACTTTACAGTATCCCAGAACTTTTTGGAGTTAGAGCTACAGGATGCAAATTTCTGCTTGAAAAAGCTGGCCTTTGCTTTCCTGACTGACTGCGTGTATTGGTTCCTGACTTCCCTGAACAGTTGCATACGCGGGGGCTCTTCGATGCTATTGCAGTTCGCACAGGATGTTTTGTGCTGGTCGAGGGCAGTCAGGTCTGGAGTGAACCAAGGGCTATATCTGTTCTTGGTTCTGCATTTTTGAACGGAGCATGCTTGTCTAATATGGTGAGGAAGTAACATTTAAAGAATGACCAGGCATCCTCAACTGACGGGATGAGGTCAATATCCTTCCAGGGTACCGGGCCAGGTCGATTAGAAAGGCCTGCTCGCAGAAGTGTTTAGGGAGCGTTGACAGTGATGAAGGGGTGGTCGTTGACCGCGACCCGTGGCGGATAGCAGGCAATGAGGCAGTGATCACTGAGATCTTGATTGAAGACAGCAAGAGGTGTATTTGGAGGCAGGTTGGTCAGGATAATGTCTATAGGGTCCCATGTTTACGGATTTAGGGTTGTACCTGGTGGGTTCCTTGATGATTTGTGTGAGATGAGGGCATCAAGCTTGGATTGTAGGACTGCCGGGGTGTTAAGCAAATCCCAGTTTAGGTCACCTAACAGAACAAACTCTGAAGCAGATGGGGAGCGATCAATTCACAGATGGTGTCCAGGGCACAGCTGGAGCTGAGGGGGGTCGGAGAGTAGCAGGCGGCAACAGTGAGAGACTTATTTCTGGAGAGATTATATTTTTAAAATTAGAAGTTCGAACTGTTTGGGCATAGACCTGGAAAGTAGACAGAACTTTGCAGGCTATCTCTGCAATAGATTTGCAACTCCTCCCCCTTTGGCAGTTCTATCTTGACGGAAAGTGTTATAGTTGGGTATGGAAATCTCAGAATTTTTGGTGGCCTTCCTAAGCCAGGATTCGGACACGGCAAGGACATCAGGGTTGGCAGAGTGTGCTAAAGCGGTGAGTAAGCAAACTTAGGGAGAGCTTCTGATGTTGACATGCATGAGGCCAAGGCTTTTTCGATCACAGAAGTCAACAAATGAGGGTTGACTGGGGACATGCAGGGCCTGGGTTTACCTCCACATCAACCGAGGGACAGAGGAGTAGTAGGATGAGGGTGCGGCTAAAGGCTATCAAAACTGTCGCCTAGAGCGTGGGGAACAAAGAATAAAAGGAGCAGATTTATGGGCGTGGTAGAATAGATTCTGGGCAATATGTGCAGACAGGGAGTTGGTGGGGCGTGGGTACAGCGGAGGCAAGCCCAGGCACTGGTGATGATAAGAGAGGTTGTATCCTGACATGCTGGTCTAGGGTGAGGTCACCGCATGTGTGGGGGTGGGACAAAGAGGTATCGGGTACGGAGAGTGGAACTACGGGGTCCATTGCAAACCAAAACAATGATAACTAGCCTGACACAGTATGCAAGGCTATTGATATTTGAGGGAGACATTACAATAAGGCATAAAGTGATTGCAGGTCTTGATTGGAGAGCTAGCTAAAACAACAGTGAGAATAACAGCAGCTAGTCAGTTATACACAGCAGCACAGGTAAAAATGGCGACGGCTAGGCAGAGAGGTCGGATTAAACTACACACAATCCTGAGTTAAAGCACAGAGCCGACAGATCAAAACACAAATAAACGGAAATGGAGAGTACCGTGAATATATGGACAGTCAAGCAAGCATCAGTATGTAGCCAAGTATCATAGTGTCCAGGGCAAGCCGTATGATGGAGCAGTGAGGCCTCCACATAAGCTAGCCCGCGGCGTAAGATTGTTCAGAGACCTGTTCAGATAGCAGCCGAAGGATGCTCAAGACAGCTAACGATTAGCGGGCCGCAGTAGCATATGGCGTTCAGGTACGTCGCGATGGAGGGCCAGTGAATAAACCGTCCACCTCGGCGCAGATAACGTCGGATTACAGTCGTGAAGCCCCTGTGGGGCTTCACGGCAAGTAAAACGGTCGGATAGGTGATGGTAGGCCAGAGTGCTGATGGAACTCTTCCAAGCTGGCTAGCTCCGGATAATTGGTGTTTGCTCCGAATTGAAGTTCAGCCAATAGTCACTTCGATCTCTCTTCTTTTTTCCCAAAACAGCAATCAGAATATTCATGACCCAAAACAGCAATCAGAATATTCATTACCCAAAACAGCAATCAGGATATTCATGACCCAAAACAGAAATCAGAATATTCATAACCCAGAACAGGAATCTGAATATTCATGACCCAAAACAGGAAATCAGAATGTTCATGACCCAAAACAGCAATCAGAATATTCATGACCTAAGAGCAATCAGAATATTCATGACCCAAAACTGCAATCAGGATATTCATGACCCAAAACAGAAATCAGAATATTCATGACCTAAGAGCAATCAGAATATCCCTGACCTAAGAATATATTCATGACCTAAGAACAATCAGACCTAACAGCAATCAGAATATTCATGACATAATAGCAATCCGAATATTCATGACYTAACAGCAATCAGACCTAACAGCAATCCGAATATTCATGACCTAACAGCAATCAGCATATTCATGACCTAACAGCAATCAGACCTAACAGCAATCCGAACATTCATGACCTAACAGCAATCAGAATATTCATGACCTAACAGTAATCAACCCTAACAGCAATCAGAATATTCATGACCTAACAGCAATCAGACCTAACAGCAATCAGAATATACCAGTGGGCATGACCGAGTGGCACAGCGGTCTAAGGCAATGCATCTCAGTGCTAGAGGAGTCACTACAGACCCTGGTTCGATTCCAGGCTGTATTACAACCGACCGTGATTGGGAGTCCTATAGGGCGGATCACAATTGGCCAGGTGTTGTCCGGGTTAGGGGAGGGTTTGGCCGAGGTAGGCCGTCATTGTAAATAATAATTTGTTCTCAACTGGGCTTTTGGTCACCTGAGGGCTCTGTTTACCTCGGCTCCCGTGCTGGCCCATCCAGATCCTTATTTGGCGTTCATAGAGGAGGTGGACGCGTCCGAGGCKGGGATTGGAGCCGTGCTCTCTCAGCGCTCGGGTACGCCACTGAAGCTCCGCCCCTGTGCCTTCTTCTCGAAGAAGCTCAGCACGGCGGAGCGAAACTATGACGTGGGGGACCGGGAGCTGTTGGCTGTTGTCAAAGCTCTGAAGACGTGGAGACATTGGCTTGACGGGGCTAAACACCCTTTTCTCAACTGGACTGACCACTGCAATCTGGAGTACATCCGGGCAGCGAGGAGACTGAACCCTCGCCAGGCAAGGTGGGCCATGTTTTTCACCCGTTTTGTGTTTACCCTTTCTTACAGACCAGGTTCCCAGAAAGTCAAAGCAACGCATTGTCTCGGCTGTATGACACAAGGAGCGGCCCATGGATTCACAGTCCCATACGTCCCTGCCTCACTGCCTGATGGACGCGGACATTGAGCAGGGCGTTACGTGCAGAGCCCGCTCGCTCTCCAGTGTCCGCGGGCGTCTGTACGTGTCCGTCTGTTTCGTCGACCTGGTGTCGATTGGGCCCACACGTCACCCTCCTCTGGTCATCCTGGGATCGGTCGGACGGTGCGCTATTTGGTTGGGAAGTACTGGTGGCCTACCTTGGCCAAGGACGTGAGGATTTATGTTTCCCCCTGCTCGGTGTGCGCTCAGTGTAAGGCTCCTAGGCACCTGCCCAGAGGGAAGCTACACCCCTTACCCGTTCCACAGCRGCCTTGGTCGCACCTGTCGGTGGATTGTCTTACTGATCTCCCCCCTCACAGGGAAACACCACGATCCTGGTCTTTGTGGATCGGTTCTCTTAGTCCTGCTGTCTCCTCCCTCTGCTGCCCGGTCTCCCTACGGCCCTACATACTGTGGAGGCCTTGTTTACGCACGTCTTCCGGCACTACGGGGTGCCCAAGGATATAGTGTCTGATCGAGGTTCCCAGTTCACTTCGAGGGTCTGGAAGGCGTTCATGGAACGTCTAGGGGTCTCGATTACCCTGGGGTTTCATCCCGAGAGTAATGGGCAGATGGAGAGAGTGATCTAGGATGTGGGCAGGTTTTTGCTGTCGTATTGCCAGGATCGGCCGGGGGAGTGGGCAGCATTCGTACCGAGGCCGAGATAGCTCAGAACTCGCACCGCCACTTCTCCACTAACCTCTCCCCCTTCCAGTGCGTACTGGGTTACCAGMCGGTTCTGGCGCCTTGGCATCAGAGTCAGACCGAGGCTCCTGCGGTGGACTACTGGTTCAGGCGCGCGGAGTAGACATGGCACGCCGCCCATGTTCACCTCCAGCGGGCCGTGCTGCGCCAGAAAGCCAGCGCAGACCGTCACCGCAGTGAGGCCCCGGTGTTTGCACCGGGGAACCGGGTCTGGCCCTCGACCCGAAACCTGCCTCTCCGCCTGCCCTGCCGGAAGCTGGGGCCATTTGTGGGGCCATTTAAAGTCCTGAGGAGAGTGAACGAGGTTTGTTATAGGTTACAGCTTCCCCCCGATTACCGTATTAACCCCTCGTTCCATGTGTCTCTCCTCAGGCCGGTGGTTGTTGGCCTGCTCCAGGAGTCTGAGGTACGGGAGGTTCCACCGCCTCCTCTGGACATCGAGGGGGCCCCGGCGTACTCCGTCCACTCCATACTGGATTCGAGGTGTCGGGCCTTCAGTACCTCGTGGAGTGGAAGGGGTACGGTGCGGAGGAGAGGTGCTGGGTTCCGGTGGAGGACGTGTTGGACCCTTCAATGCTGCGGGAGTTCCACCCTCTCCGTCCGGATCGCCCTGCGCCTCGTCCTCCGGGTCGTCCCCGAGGCCGGCGCTGGTGCGCTGCTGTAGCCGCGCGTCAAGGGGGGGGGGGGGGGCACTGTCATGACTTCCGCCGAAGTTGTGTCCTCTCCTTGTTCAGGCGGCGCTCGGCATCGCCGGTCTTCTAGCCATCTTCGATCCACCTTTCATTTTCCATTTGTTTTGTCTTGTTTTCCTCACACCTGGTTTCAATTCCCTCATTTACTTGTTGTGTACTTAACCCTCTGTTCTCCCCCATGTCTTTGTGTGGGATTGTTTATTGTAGTGCTTGTGCACGTTCCCCGTGAGCGCACGACGGGTTATTTTTGTGCCATTTATCTTGTTGTTCTGGATGCCGTTGGTTTTGCTTAATAAATCTCCGGTTATTACCCAGTTCTGCTTCCTGCACCTGACTTCTCTGCGCCCATTACGCACCGCACCCCGCTACGGTAATATACTAAATACTTCACTCTCTCTTAAACTCCAAACCCTCTCTCTGTAAGTACTAGACTCCAAACCCTCTCTCTGTAAAGTACTAGACTCCAAACCCTCTCTCTGTAAAGTACTAGACTCCAACCCTCTCTCTGTAAAGAACTAGACTCCAAACCCTCTCTTCTGTAAAGTACTAGACTCCAAACCCTCTCTCTGTAAAAGAATAAACTCAAAACCCTCTCTCTGTAAGAACTAACCTCCAAACCTCTCTCTGTAAAGAACTAAACTCCAAACCCTCTCTCTGTAAAGAACTAAACTCCAAACCCTCTCTCTGTAAAGTACTAGACCCCAAACCCTCTCTCTGTAAAGAAATAGACTCCAACCCTCTCTCTGTAAAGTACTGACTCCAAACCCTTCTCTGTAAGTACTAGACTCCAACCCTCTCTCTGTAAAGTACTAGACTCCAAACCCTCTCTCTGTAAAGTACTGACTCCAAACCTCTCTCTGTAAAGAACTAAACTCCAAACCCTCTCTCTGTAAAGTACTAGACTCCAAACTCTCTTCTGTAAAGTACTAGACTCCAAACCCTCTCTCTGTAAAGTACTAGACCCAAACCCTCTCTCTGTAAAGTATAGACTCCAAACCCTCTCTCTGAAAAGACTAAACTCCAAACCCTCTCTTGTAAAGTACTAGACTCCAAACCCTCTCTCTGTAAAGTACTAGACTCCAAACCCTCTCTCTGTAAAGTACTAGACTCCAAACCCTCTTCTGTAAAGACTAGACTCCAAACCTCTCTCTGTAAAGTACTAGACTCCAAACCCTCTCTCTGTAAAGTACTAGACTCCAAACCCTCTCTCTGTAAAGAACTAAAAGACTGAAGTGTAATAGATAAGTAAATTAGAGTTTATAGGATTAAAATTAGTGTCAGTGAGAGACACAGACAGTAAGAGAGGAGAGGAAATGTCTTTTAAATAAATAATTACGTGTAGCGTTGAGGTATTTTTATTTATCTTGAGTAAAGATGAACGCTAACTGAAGCAGGACAGATCACAGATAGACTGGAATACAGACCGGACTCAATTACAACAACATCTTTATTTATATACAGGCCTGTGTGTGTGTTGTTTTGGTAGGACACACTCCCCCAAGCAGTAGGCCTTAATCCTAGAAGGTGTGGAGGATCAGATATGGGGTGTTTTTCGTACGAACGGGCGGGGCGGTGACTGTTGTCATGGTAACACCCCCAGATAAATGGCTCAGACAACAGGAAGCAGAGTTGATGTTGACACAAACACACACACGTAGGTCAGTTGGTTCACGGTATCGTGAACACACACACTCAGAAATAGGGCAATATATTAAATCAGAATGTACAGTACCAGTCAAAAGTTTGGACACCATCTACTCATTCAAGGGTTTTTCTTTATTTTTACTATTTTCTACATTGTAGAATAATAGTGAAGACATCAAAACTATGAAATAACAAATATGGAATCATGTAGTAACCAAAAAAGTGTTAAACAAATCAAAATATATTTTATATTCTAGAAACTAGACATCAGGGTGTTGAAGGGTCTCTTATTCTATATCACTCGGTCAAATGGAAACACAATGACACATTATTTACTGTGATAGAGAAGTTAGCCGCTGTAACAATTCCGTTTTTATGTCTCAACTCTCAAAAATGTTGAACAGRACCTACTAAAACGGGATAAGCAATGAACATGATTTTATAAAATGTATGCCCAGTCTGTCACCACGTACCGCTAGCTGTCTAGTCTGTGTTTTAGAAATGAGCAACGAGAATAAAATGACGTATTTATATAAGGAACTCTGAGAAATAAGCATCTTATCCAGGAAAATGCTCAGTTTCTGTCGCGCGCTGCGTCTGGCCACAGACTGTTATGTGTTAGCTGTATAGTCTGTGTTCTGAGCATAAAAATATGCATTTGTCTGAGGGATTGTCAACTCGTTCTCATTCTGAGAAAGAAGCATCTTATCCAGGAAGGCCGCTTCATTTCAACATCTACAACAAAGTAGATGTTCTAGAATGCCGTGGTAATGTTCTAGAATACCATGGTAATGTTCTAGAATGCCGTGGTAATGTTCTAGAATGCCGTGGTAATCGTTCTAGAAATGCGTGGTAATGTTCTAGAATGCTGTGGTAATGTTTCTAGAAGCCGTGGTAATGTTCTAGAATGCTATGGTAATGTTCTAGAATGCCATGGTATGTTTCTACGAATGCCATGGTAATCTGTTCTAGAATGCTATGGTAATGTTCTAGAATGCCATGGTAATGTTCTAGAATGCATGGTAATGTTCTAGAATGCGTGGTAATGTTTAAGAATGCTATGGTAATGTTCCTAGAATGCCATGGTAATGTTCTAGAATGCCGTGGTAATGTTTTAGAATGCTGTTGTAATGTTCTAAGTGGTGTGGTAATTGTTGTAAAATGCCTGCTACAGAAGTCAGTCATTTATTAGTGGTGTTTTATGCTTGTGAAAGACTCTGGTCTTGGTAAAACTTTACATGCAGTTTATTGAACTTACTGTGCAACGCTATTTAGAGAAAAACAAAAAAAACATACTGTAGTATTGTGAATCACCGATAACTTTAAAAAAAAGATATCATTTTAGTGGCCATATCGCCGCATGCAGCCGCCTACTAGCCCCGCCCGACTGGCAGCCACTAGCGTCAGTTTACTGCGCCCTTGCCGCCCTAACGTGCCCTAGGGCTGCGACAGATACCCTCACTGCCGGCCTACTGTCCCGAGTTCCATGCACTCGCCGCAGGCAGTACGCCAGATGACATGACGCTCGCGTGTCACGCTAAGCTGCCGCCCTACTGCCCGGCCTACTGTCTGAGCCTACTGCGCCGTACTGCCCCGGCCCTACTGCCAGCCCTACTGCCGCCTACTGCCAGCCTACTGCCCAGCCCTACTGCCAGCCCTACTGCCCAGCTTACTGCCCAGCCCTACTGCCCAGCTGTACTGCCCAGCCCTACTGCCAGCCTAATGCCCAGCCCTACTGCCCAGCCCCTACTGCCCAGCCCAATGCCCAGCCCTACTGCCCAGCCCTACTGCCAGCCCTACTGCCCAGCCGTACTGCCCAGCCTACTGCCAGCCCTACTGCCAGCCCTACTGCCCAGCCCTACTCACAAGCACACAGCAGAGTAGAGCTAACAGTATCCTCACCCTCCGAGAATGAGGCCCGGTGCCTCATTCTCGTCTACTGACCTCAAGCTGCAAAGATGTAGCGGTGAAAGAAGAGCCATGACGGTGGGTGTGAAACTGCTATTGACATAGAGAACACCTCATTCCCCTAAACCTTGATTTGAGAGTTTCAGAGAGAAAGGAGAGAGGGAAGGAGAGAGAGGGCGAGGAGAGCGGATATAGAAAGAGTGAGTGAGAGAGGGAGATAGTACAAACTAGTGGCAACAGAACCAAAAGAGAGCTAATAAAACTCGAGAGATTGAGGAGTGGAGACTAAATAAAACCAGAGATTGAGGAGTGGAGACTAAATAAAACCAGAGATTGAGGAGTGGAATACTAATAAAACCAGAGATTGAGGAGTGGAGACTAAATAAAACCAGAGAGATTGAGGAGTGGAGACTAATAAAACCAAGAGATTGAGGAGGTGGAGACTAAATAAAACAGAGATTGAGGAAGTGGAGACTAAATAAAACCAGAGAGATTGAGGAGTGGAGACTAAATAAAACCAGAGATTGAGGAGTGGAGACTAATAAAACCAAGAGTTGAGGAGTGGAGACTAAATATAACAACCAGAGATTGAGGAGTGGATACTAAATAAAACAGAGAGAGTGAGGAGTGAAGACTCTAAATAAAAGAATTGAGAGCGAGACTAACCAGAGATTGAGGAGTGGAGACTAATAAAACAGAGTTGAGGAGTGGAGACTAAATAAAACCAGAGATTGAGGAGTGGAGACTCTAAATAAAACCAGAGATTGAGGAGTGGAGACTAAATAAAACCAGAGATTGAGGAGTGGAGACTATAAAACCAGAGAGATTGAGGAGTGAAGCCTCTAAATAAAACCAGAAGATTGAGGAGTTGGAGACTAAATAAAACCAGAGATTGAGAAGTGGAGACTCTAAATAAAACCAGAGATTGAGGAGTGGAGACTCTAAATAAAACCAGAGAGATTGAGGAGTGAGACTAAAATAAAAACAGAGAGATTGAGGAGTGGAGACTAAATAAACCAGAGATTGAGGAGTGGAGACTAAATAAACCAGAGATTGAGGAGTGGAGACTCTAAATAAACCAGAGAGATTGAGGAGTGGAGACTAAATAAAACCAGAGATTGAGGAGTGGAGACTAAATAAAACCAGAGATTGAGGAGTGGATACTAAATAAAACCAGAGAGAGTGAGGAGTGAAGACTCTAAATAAAACCAGAGATTGAGGAGTGGAGACTCTAAATAAAACCAGAGATTGAGGAGTGGAGACTAAATAAAACCAGAGATTGAGGAGTGGAGACTAAATAAACCAGAGAGATTGAGGAGTGGAAGACTCTAAATAAAACCAGAGATTGAGGAATGGAGACTAAATAAACAGAGATTGGAGGAGTGGAGACTCTAAATAAAACCAGAGATTGAGGAGTGGAGACTCTAATAAAACCAGAGAGATTGAGGAGTGGAGACTAAATAAAACCAGAGAGATTGAGGAGTGGAGACTAAAAGAACCAGAGATTGAGGAGTGGAGACTAAATAAAACCAGAGATTGAGGAGTGGAGACTCTAAATAAAACCAGAGAGATTGAGGAGTGGAGACTAAATAAAACCAGAGATTGAGGAGTGAGACTAAATAAAACCAGAGATTGAGGAGTGGAGACTAAATAAAACCAGAGAGATTGAGGAGTGAGACTAAATAAAACCAGAGATTGAGGAGTGGAGACTAAATAAAACCAGAGATTGAGGAGTGGAGACTAAATAAACACAGAGATTGAGGAGTGGAGACTAAATAAAACCAGAGATGAGGAGTGGAGACTAAAATAAACCAGAGATGAGGAGTGGAGCTAAATAAAACCAGAGAGATTGAGGAGTGGAGACTAAAATAAAACCAGAGATTGAGAAGTGGAGACTAAATAAAACCAGAGAGATTGAGGGTGGAGACTAAATAAAACCAGAGAGATTGAGGAGTGGAGACTAAATAAAACCAGAGATTGAGGAGTGGAGACTAAATAAAACCAGAGATTGAGGAGTGGCAGACTAAATAAAACAGAGAGATTTGAGGAGTGAGACTAAAATAAAACCAGAGATTGAGGAGTGGAGACTAAATAAAACCAGAGATTGAGGAGTGGGAGACTAAATAAAACCAGGAGTGATTGAGGAGTGGAGACTAAATAAAAACCAGAGATTGAGGAGTGGAGACTAATAAACCCAGAGATTGAGGAGTGGAGACTAAATAAAACCAGAGTGATTGAGGAGTGGAGACTAAATAAAACCAGAGATTGAGGAGTGGATGACTAAATAAAACCAGAGAGATTGAGGAGTGGAGACCTAAATACAAACCAGAGATTGAGGATTGAGACTAAATAAAACCAGAGTGATTGAGGAGTGGAGACTAAATAAAACAGAGAGATTGAGGAGTGGAGACTAAATAAAACCAGAGATTGAGGAGTGGAGACTAAAATAAAACAGAGATTGAGGAGTGGAGACTAAATAAACGCAGAGTGATTGAGAGTGGAGACTAAATAAAACCAGAGAGATTGAGGAGTGGAGACTAAATAAACCAGAGATTGAGGAGTGAGACTAAATAAAACCAGAGATTGAGGAGTGGAGACTCTAAATAAAACCAGAGATTGAGGAGTGGAGAACTAATAAAACCAGAGAGATTGAGGAGTGGAAGACTAAATAAAACCAGAGATTGAGGAGTGGAGACTCTAAATAAAACCAGAGATTGAGGGAGTGGAGACTCTAAATAACCAGAGATTGAGGAGTGGAGACTAATATAAACAAGAGAATTGAGGAGTGGAGACTAAATTAAAACCAGAGATTGAGGAGTGGATACTCTAAATAAAACCAGAGATTGAGGAGTGGAGACTCTAAATAAAACCAGAGAGTTGAGGAGTGGAGATTAAATAAAACCAGAGATTGAGGAGTGGAGACTTAAATAAACCAGAGAGGATTGAGGAGTGGAGACTAAATAAACCAGAGATTGAGGAGGAGACTAAATAAAACCAGAGAGATTGAGGAGTGGAGACTAAATAAAACCAGAGATTGAGAGGAGTGGATACTCAAATAAAACCAGAGATTGAGGAGTGAGACCTCTAAATAAAACCAGAGAGATTGAGGAGTGGAGACTAAATAAAACCAGAGTTGAGGAGTGGCTCTAAATAAAACCAGAGATTGAGGAGTGGAGACTAAATAAACAGAAGATTAAAGAGTGAGATAAATAAAACCAGAGAGATTGAGGAGTGGAGACTAAATAAAACAGAAGATTGAGGAGTGGAGACTCTAAATAAAACCAGAGAGATTGAGGAGTGGAGACTCTAAATAAAACCAGAGAATTGAGGAGTGAGACTCTAAATAAAACCAGAAGATGAGGAGTGAGACTCTAAATAACCAGAGATTGAGGAGTGGAGACTAAACTAAAACCAGAGAGATTGAGGAGTGGAGACTCTAAATAAAACCAGAGGATTGAGGGGGGAAGACTCAATAAAACCAGAGATTGAGGAGTGGAGACTTAAATAAACAGAGATTGAGGAGTGGAGACTCTAAATAAAACCAGAGAGATTGAGGAGTGGAGACTCTAAATAAAACCAGAGATTGAGGAGTGGAGACTCTAAATAAAACCAGAGATTGAGGAGTGGAGACTAAATAAAACCAGAGATTGAGGAGTGGAGACTTAAATAAAACCAGAGATTGAGGAGTGGAGACTCAAATAAAACCAGAGAGATTAAGAGTGGAGACTAAATAAAAACCAGAAGAGATTGGAGGGAGTGGAGACTAAATAAAACCAGAGATTGAGGAGTGGAGAGTCTAAATAAAACAGAGAGTTGAGGAGTGGAGACTCTAAATAAACCAGAGAGAATGAGGAGTGAGACTTAATAAAACCAGAGATTGAGGAGTGGGAGACTCTAAATAAAACCAGAGATTGAGGAGTGGAGACTAAATAAAACCAGAGAGATTTGAGGAGTGGAGACTCTAAATAAAACCAGAGTGATTGAGGAGTGGAGACTCTAAATAAAACCAGAGATTGAGGAGTGGAACTAAATAAAACCAGAGATTGAGGAGTGGAGACTCTAAAGAACCAGAGAGATTGAGGAGTGAGACTCTAAATAAACCAGAGATTGAGGAGTGGAGACTCTAAATAAAAACAGAGATTGAGGAGTGGAGACTAAATAAAACCAGAGATTGAGGAGTGGAGACTCTAAATAAACCAGAGTGATTGAGAGTGGAGACTCTAAATAAAACCAGAGATTGAGGAGTGGGAGACTAAATAAACCAGAGATGAGAGTGGAGACTCTAAATAAAAACCAGAGTGATTGAGGAGTGGAACTAAATAAAACCAGAGATTGAGGAGTGGAGACTCTAAATAAAACAGAGATTGAGGAGTGGAGACTAAATAAAACCAGAGACTGAGGAGTGGAGACTCTAAATAAAACCAGAGAGATTGAGGAGTGGAGACTCTAAATAAAACCAGAGAGATTGAGGAGTGGAGACTCTAAATAAAACCAGAGATTGAGGGTGGAGACTCTAAACTAGACATCAGGGTGTTGAAGGGTCTCTTTATTCTATACCACTCACTCTCCTATCCCTCTACAACACAGCCCTGTCAATCCAAGCCCCCTAACAAGCCTGTCAATCCAAGCCCTCTAAAACAATCCCTGTCAATCCAAGCCAGAGAGCGACAACAAGAGATAGAGGCCCAGAGCTGGGTTTAATGGTTAGGATGTGTGTGTGTGGGGGGGGGGGGGGGGGTTGAGAGAGAGAACTGGCTCCAGCCCACTGTATGCTGGCTGCCCTCTGGTGCTTAACAGCCAAAACCAACCCAGGTGAAATGACTGAGAGGGGGGGGGAGTAGGAGGGCGACAGACCTGGGCCCAAATTCCACAAAGCGTCTCAGAGTAGAAAATTGGTCGTAAGTGCTGAGAAGAGACATTTTACTTCTACATGTAAAAAATACAAGCATAGCATGAAGCCTCTTTAGTCATAAGAGTCCTACTTCGTCGACAGATATTTAGGAGACCTCATGAGCTGTCCTAACCAGTTCAGAGTTACCAGCAGGTGTGTTGACATAGAAAAAGTAATCAGTGGTTGTTGAATGTTTTGACATTTCTATATACGGTATCCCCGGGTATTTGGAAAAAAACATGGGATGGTTTCTTTTTAGTTTTTCCAATAAATTTGAATATTTGTAGCTATTTTAAGTAAATATTTGCAGTCAACTTGTGCGGTACGTTAGGAGATGAAGCCGATTGCGTTCTTCGTTTCACCTGTCACATGACTTTACATCATGAAGCTTTACCATAGTWCCCCAGAACAGTTGAGCCAGTCACGTGTTAGTTTTGTAAATAGCACATCGCTAGAAAGCAGGAGCAGGTGAATCCACAGTGTTCTGTATCTATTGGAGAGTCTCTGTTGTACGTCGCACATGAGGTGATGAAGTTACACTTGTATGTAATTCACTACTAAATGTAATCCACTACTAAATGTAATCCACTACTAAATGTAATTCACTACTAAATGTAATCCACTACTAAATGTAATCCGCTACTAAATGTAATTCAATACTAAATGTAATCCGCTACTAAATGTAATTCAATACTAAATGTAATCCACTACTAAATGTAATTCACTACTAAATGTAATTCACTACTAAATGTAATCCACTACTAAATGTAATCCACTACTAAATGTAATCCACTACTAAATGTAATCCACTACTAAATGTAATGTAAAAATGACTTTCGGTAGCTCCTATCTACGCTTAATTAACTTTGAGCAGGATATGATGGACTGCCGTTGCTCTTTGCTTATTTGAGGTGTTCTTGCCGTAATATGGACTTGGTCTTTTACCAAATAGGGCTGTCTTCTGTATACCACCCCTACCTTGTCACAACACAACTGATTGGCTCAAACTCATTAAGAAGGAGAGAAATGCCACAAATGAACTTTTAACAAGGCACACCTGTTAATTGAAATGCATTCCAGGTGACTACCTCATGAAGCTGGTTGAGAGAATGCCAACAGTGTGCAAAGCTGTTATCAAGGCAAAGGTTGGCAACTTTGAAGAATCTGAAATATATCATATATATTTAGGGAAAACTAAAAGGGAAACTAAAGGGGAAACAAAAAAGGAGAATCTAAAGGGGAATCTAAAAAGGGGAATCTAAAAATGAGAATCTAAAAAGGGGAATCTAAAAATGAGAATCTAAAAAGGGGAATCTAAAAATGAGAATCTAAAGGAGAATATAAAAAGGGGAATCTAAAAAGGGGAATCTAAAGGGGAATCTAAAAAGGGGAATCTAAAGGGGAATCTAAAGGGGAATCTAAAGGGGAATCTAAAAAGGGGAATTAAAGGGAATCTAAAAAGGGGAATCTAAAGGGGAATCTAAAGGGGATCTAAAAAGGGGATCAAAATAGGATATAAAGGGGATCTAAAAAGGGGAAACCTAAAAAAGGGGAATCTATAAGGGGAATCTAAAAAGGAATCTTAAGGGGAATCTAACAAGGAACCTAAAGGGGAATCTAAGGGGAATCTAAAAAGGGGAATCTAAAGGGGAATCTAAAAAGGGGAAATATAAAGGAATCTAAAGGGGAATCTTACAGGGGAATACTAGAATAGGGGAATCTTAAAAGGGGAATATAACAAGGGGGAATGCTAAAGGGGAATCTAAAAAGGGGAATCTAAGGGGGAATCTAAAGGGAATCTAAAAAGGGGAATCAATAATGGAATATAAAAAGGGGAATCTAAAAGGGAACCTAACAAGGGGAGATCTAAAGGGAATTAAAAAGGGGAATGTAAAAGGGGAATCTAAGGGGAATCTAAAGGGGAATCTAAAGGGGAATCTAAGAAGGGAATTAAGAGGGGAAGTCTAAAGGGGAATCTAAAAGGGAAATCTAAAGGGAATCGTAAAGGGGAATTACAAAAGGGGATCTAAAGGGGATCTAAAGGGAATCTAGAGGAAGTTAAAGGGGAATCTAAAGGGGAATCTAAAGGGGAACTAAAGAGGAATTTACAAGGGGAATCTAAAGGGAATCTAAGGGGAATCTAAAGGGGGAAATCTAAGAGGAATCTAAAGGGGAATCTAGAAGGGGAATCTAAAGGGGAATCTAAAGGGGAATCTAAAGAGGAATTAAAGGGGAATCCTAAAGGGGAATCTTAAAGGGGAATCTAGAAGGCGATATAAAGGGGCAATCTAAAGGGGAATTAAAGGGGATCTAAAGGGGAATCTAAAAGGGAATCTAAAGGAAATCTAAAGGGGAATCTAAAGAGAATCTAAAGGGAATCAAGGGGATCTAAAGGGGAATCTAAGGGGATCTAAAAAGGGGAATCTAAAAGGGGAATCTAAAGGGGAATATAAAGGGGAATCTAAAGGGAATCCTAAAGGGGAATCTAAATAAGGGGAATCTAAGGGGAATCAAAGGGGAATCTAAACAAGGGGAATCTAAAGGGGAAGTCTAAAGGGGAATTAAAGGGGAGCTAAAGGGGAATCTAAAGGGGAATCTAAGGGGAATCTAAAAGGGGAATTAAAGGGGAATCGTAAGGGGAATCTAAAGGGGAATCTAAAGGGGAAATCTAAAGGGGAATCTAAGAGGAATCTAAAAAAGGGGAATCCTAAAGGGGATCTAAAGGGGAATCTAAAGAGGAACTCTAAAGGGAATCTAAAGGGGAATCTAAAGGGGAATCTAAAGGGGAATTAAAAAGGGGATCTAAGGGGAATTAAAGGGGAATCTAAAGGGGAATTAAACAAGGGAATCTAAAGGAGAATATAAAGGGGAATCTAACAGGGGAATCCTAAAGGGGATCTAAAAAGGGGAATCTAAAGGGAATCTAAAGGGGGAATCTAAAGGGGAATCTAAAAAGGGGAATCTAAAGGGAATCTAAAGGGGAATCTAAAGGGGAATCTAAAAAGGGATCCTAACAGGGGAATTCTAAAAGGGAATCTAAAAGGAATCTAAAAAGGGGAATCTAAGGGGAATCTAAGGGGAATCTAAAAGGGGGAATCAAATGGAATATAAGGGGAAATCTACAAGGGAACCTAAAAAGGGAATCTAAAGGGAATCTAAAAGGGGAATCTAAGGGAATCTAAAAGGGAACCTAAAAAGGGGAATCTAAGGGAATTAAAAAGGGGAATTAAAGGGGATTAAAAGGGGAATCTAAGGGAATATAAAGGGGAATCTAAAGGGGATCTAAAAAGGGGATCTAAAGGGGAATCTACAAAGGCGAATCTAAAGGGGAATCTAAAGGGGAATCTAAGGGGAATCTAAAGGGGACTTAAAAGGGGAATCAAAAATAGGAAAATAAAGGGAATCTAAAAGGGAACCTAAAAAGGGGAATCTAAAGGGAATCTAAGAAGGGGAATCTAAAGGGGAATCTAAAGGGGAATCTACAAGGGGAACTAAAGGGAATGCTAAGGGGAAATCTAAAGGGAATCTAAAGGGGAATCTAAAGGGGAATCTAAAGGGGAATCTAAAAAGGGGAATAAAGGGAAGCTAAGGGGAATCTAAGAGGAATCTAAAGGGGAATCTAAAAGGGGAATTCCTAAAGGGGAATCTAAAAGAGATCTAAAGGAGAATCTTAAAAGGGGGGAATCTAAAGTTGGAATCTCTAATAGGGGAATTCTAAAGGGGTAATCTAAAGAGGATTAAAGGGGAATCTAAAGGGGATCTAAGGGAATCTAAAGGAGAATCTAAAGGGGATCTAAAGGGGAATGGTAAAGAGGAATCTAAAGGGGAATCTAAAGGGGATAGCTAAGGGGAATCTGAAGGAGATCTAAAGGGGAATCTCAAGTGGGAATCTAAAAGGGAATCTAAAGGGGAAATCTAAGGGGAATCTAAAGGAGAATCTAAAGGGGAATCTAAAGAGAATCTAAATGGGGAATCTTAAAGGCGGAATCCTAAGGGGAATGCTAAAGGGGAATCTAAAATAGGGGAATCTAAAGGGGATCCTAAAAGGGGAAATAAAAAGGGAATCTAAGGGGAACTAAGGGGAAGTATAATAATGGGGGAATCTAAACGGGAAATCTAGGGGAATCTAAAAAGGGGAATCTAAAGGGGAATCCTAAGTGATCTCATAAAGGGGAAATCTAAAGGGGAATCTAAAGGGGAATCTAAAGGGGAATCTAAAGGGGAATCGTACAAGGGGAACTAAAGGGGAAATCTAAAGGGGAATCTAAAAAGGGGAATCTAACCAAGGGAATCTAAAGGGGAATCTTAAAGGGGAATCTAAAGGGGAATATTAAAGGGGAATCTAAAGAGGATCTAAAAAGGAATCTAAAGGGGAATCTAAAGGGAATCTAAAGAGGAATCTTAAAGGGGAATCTAAAGGGACTCTAAAGGGGAATTAAAGGGGATAATTAAAAAGGGGAATCTAAAAGGGGAACTAAGGGGAAATCTAAACGGGGGATTAAAAGGGGAATCTAAAGGAGAATATAAAGGGGAAATCTAAAGGGAATTCTAAAGGGGAATACTAAAGGAGAATTCTTCTAAAGGGGAATCTAAAGGGGAATCTAAAGGGGAAATCTAAGGGGAATCTAAAGGGAATCTACGGAGAATCTAAAGGCGGGAACTAAGGAGAATCTAAGGGGAATCTAAGGGGAATCTAAAGGGGAATCTAAGGGGGAATCTAAAAAGGGGAATTAAAGGGGGGGAATCTAAAGGGGAATTTAAAGGGGAATGCTAAAGGGGAATCTAAGGGTGAATCTAAAAAGGGGAATTAAAGGGAAGTCTAACGGGGCAACACTAAAGGGGAAAAGCTGAATAGGGATAATCTGACACACAGGGATTCTAGAATTCAATCATTTGGGCCGATTATTCCTGAATCCTCTTCGGCTGTTCCCCTTGACTTTGCTTTGTTGCACACTCCTTTAGGATTCCTTTAGGCTTCGCCCCATTTAAATTCCCTTTAAAGATTCTACATTATGAGGAGTGATATTCTAATTTAGATTTCAATAGGGAATCGATTTACAAGGCGCTTGTATATCTATCCCAACTTTAGATCATTCCTTTAGATTTCCTCTTTATCCATGGTGAGGAATTCCCTTTATGAATGCACTTATCGTAAGGGTGAACCTCTTTACGATTACCATCTTTAGAATTGGGCCGTTATTAAGATTCTATTCCCCTATTTTTAAGATTCGCCCTATTAGATTCCTCGTTTAGATATCCCTCTATTTTAGATTCCCCTCTTTTAGATTCCACCTTATAGATTACCACCTTTAGAGTATCGCCTTTTAGAACCCACTTTATTGAGAGTGATCACTCTAATTTTTAGATCCCCTTTGAGTTCCCTTTTTAGATTCCCTTTAGATTCCCCCTTTTTAGATTAACCCCGTGGTAGATGTGTTCCCCTTTTGGGAGGGGAGGGGGGGGGTGGGGGGGGGCGGGGGGGGGGGGGGGTGTAGATTCCAAAAACTAATTTTAGATTCCCTGTAGATTCCTTTTTTGATTCCCCCTTGATTCCCCCTTTTTAGGCTTCCTTTTTAGATCACCCTTTGTAGAATTCCCTTTTAGAATCACCCTTAATCAGAA
>NW_019945884.1:28354-42349 GCF_002910315.2 Salvelinus sp. IW2-2015 | reverse complement strand
GGCTATGTGACGAATATGAAGCGAGAGCCAGCCAACGAGAGCATACAGGGCGTGGGTGTATATGGGGCTTGTTGACAAACGGATGGCACTGTGGTAGACTGCATCCAATTTTCTGAGTAGAGTATTGGGAGGCTATTTTATACAGTTGAAGTCGGAGTTTACATACACTTAGGTTGGAGTCATTAAAACTTGTTTTTCAACCACTCCACAAATGTTCTTGTTACAAACTATATTTTGGCAAGTCGGTTAGGACATCTTACTTTGTGCATGACACAGTCATTTTTCCAACAATTGTTTCCAACAGATTATTTACTTATAATTCACTGTATCACAATTCCAGTGGGTCAGAAGTTTACATACACTAAGTTGACTGTGCCTTTAAGCAGCTTGGAACATTCCAGAAAATGATGTCATGGCTTTAGAAGCTTCTGATTAGGCTAATTGACATTATTTGAATCAATTGGAGGTGTACCTGTGGATGTATTTCAAGGCCTACCTTCAAACTCAGTGCCTCTTTGTTTGACATCATGGGAAAATCAAAAGAAATCTGCCAAGACCTCAGAAAATATTTGAAGATCTCCACAAAGTCTGGTTCATCCTTGGGAGTAATTCCAATGCCTGAAGGTACCACATTCATCTGTACAGAACAATAGTACGCAAGTATAAAACCACCACGGGACCACGCAGCCATCATACCGCTCAGGAAGGAGACGCGTTCTGTCTCCTAGAGATGAAACGTACTTTTGGTGTGAAAAGTGCGAATCAATCCAGAACAACAGCAAAAGGACCATGTGAAGATGCTGGAGGAGAAAGGTACAAAAGTATCTATATCCACAGTAAATGAGTCCTATGTCAACAACCTGAAAGGCTGCTCAGCAAGGAGGAAGCCACTGCTCAAAACGCCATAAAAAGCCAGACTACAGTTTGCAACTGCACATGGGGACAAAGATCGTACTTTTTGAAGAAATTGTCCTCTGGCCTGATGAAACAAAAATAGAACTGTTTGGCCATAATGACCATCATTATGTTTGGAGGAAAAAGGGGGATGCTTGCAAGCCGAAGAACACCATCCCAACCGTGAAGCCGGGGGTGGCGCATCATGTTCTGGGGGTGCTTTTGCTGCAGGAGGCCTGGTGCACTTCACAAAATAGATGGCATCATGAGGCAGGGAAATTATGTGGATATATTGAAGCAACATCTCAGACATTCATCAGGAAGTTAAAGCTTGGTCACAATGGGTCTTCCAAATGGACAATGACCCCAATCATACTTTCAAGTTGTGTCAAAATGGCTTAAGGACAACAAAGTCAAGGTATTGAGTGGCCATTCACAAAGCCCTGACCTCAGAACTGAAACAGCGGTGTGGTGAGCAGGAGGCCTAAAAAACCTGACTCAGTTACACCAGCTCTGTCAGGAGGAATGGGCCAAAATTTACCCAACTTATTTGTGGAGCTTGTGGAAGGCTACCAGAGACGTTTGACCCAATGTAACATTTAAAGGCAATGCTACCAAATACTAATTGAGTGTATGTAAACTTCTGACCCACTGGGAAGTGATGGAAGAATAAAAAGCTGAAAATAAATCATCTCTCTCCTATTATTTCATATTTCACATTCTTTAAAATAAAGTGTGATCCTAACTGAATTGTGGAAAAACTGAGTTTAATGTAAATGGCTAAGATCCATGTAACTTCCGACTTCAACTGTAAATGACATCGCGAAGTCAAGGATTGGTAGGATGGTCAGCTTTTACGAGGGTATGTTTGGCAGCATGAGTGAGGAGGCTTTGTGTGAAATAGGAAGCCGATTCTAGATTTAACTTTGGATTAGAGATGCTTAATGTAGTCTGGAAGGAGAGTTTAAAGTCTAACCAGGAACCTAGGTATTTGTGTTGTCCACATATTCTAAGTCAGATCCGTCCAGAGTAGTGATGCTGGACGGGCGAGCAGGTAGCGATTTGGCTGAAGAGCGTGCATTTAGTTTTACCCTTGCATGCAAGAGCAGTTGGAGGCCACGGAAGGAGAGTTGTATGGCATTGAAGCTCGTCTGGAGTTAGTTAATTAACACAGTGTCCAGAGGGGCCAGAAGTATACCAGAATGGTGTCGTCTGCGTAGAGGTGGATCAGAGAATCACAGCTCAAGAGTGACATCATAGATGTTTACAGAAAAAAAGAGTCGGAATTGAACCCTGTGGCACCCCCAGAGAGACTGCCAGAGGTCCGGACAACAGGCCCTCCGATTTGACACACTGAACTCTGTCTGCGAAGTAGTTGGTGAACCAGGCGAGCAATCATTTGAGAAACCAAGGCTGTGAGTCTGCCAATAAGAATGTGGTGATTGACAGAGTCGAAAAAGCCTTGGCCAGGTCGATGAAGACGGCTGCACAGTACTGTCTTTTATCGATGGCGGTTATGACATTGAACCCTTTCTCCTCTGTCTCCAACCTTTATACAATCAAATACTAAAACAAATATTTTGAAAATGGTGTTATCTAAAGGTGTGTGTATCTAAAGGTGTGTGTATCTAAAGGTGGTTATCTAAAGGTGTGTGTATCTAAAGGTGTGTGTATCTAAAGGTGTGTGTATCTAAAGGTGTGTGTATTATAGGTGTGGTATCTAAAGGTGTGTGTATCTAAGGTGTGTGTATCTAAGGGTGTTTATAAAGGTGTGTGTATCTAAAGGTGTGTGTATCTAAAGGTGTGTGTATATAAAGGTGTGTGTATCTAAAGGTTGTGTGTATCTCAAAGGTGTGTGTATCTAAAGGTGTGTCTAACGAAGTGTGTGTGTGTGTTGCAGGAGACTATGAGGTGTCTATCCGTTTCAACGAGGAGCACATCCCTGACAGTCCCTTCGTGGTTTCCCGTGGCGTCGCCCTCTGATGACGCCAGACGACTCACTGCCAGTCTTCAGGTTGAGACTCAGGGACACACACACACCCAGGACTACGACTACCCACAATGCAGCAGCCTGGGGAGGGGCAGAAGGCCAGTGAGATGGACACAGACAGACAGAGACAGACAGGTCAACGCTATTATATATAATGAGTTAAAGTGAAATAGCCCTGCTAATGTCCTATACATTTCAGGACATTTACAGTATAATTACAATTTACAGTAATAGGGTCTGTATATACATTACAGGACATTTACAGTATATTACAACAACAGTAATAGGTCTGTATATTACATTACAGAACATTTACAGTATAATTACATTCATATAGGTCGGTATATACATTACAGACATTTACAGTATAATTACAACAACAGTAATAGGTCGGTATATACATTACAGGACATTTACAGTATAATTACAATTTACCAGTAATAGGTCTGTATCTAGGTCTGACCATCGCAGCAGGTTCTTATCTGTTGAGCACAACAAGAGGTTCTTCACCGGGTTAGAGGTTAGCGGTCAGGTGTAGGGTCACGCTGGTGCAAGGTTGTGGGATAGTAAAGATTGTGTTGTTTCTCGGTGCCTCAATCTAAAGGCTCTCAACAGCCCCCCCCCTTCCTTTTCCCTCCCCTCACTCCACCGCTCCTTCCCCTTCCCTCCCCTCACTCCACCGCTCCTCCCCTTCCCTTCCCTCCCTCCCCTCACTCCACCGCTCTCCCCTTCCCCATGTGCTAAAGGGTTAAATAAGTTGAAAATGGGCGCTCTGTCTCTCTCTCTTCTTTCTCTTCTCCCTCTATCAATTCAATTCAAGGGGCTTATTGGCATGGAAACTAGTTAACGTTGCCAAGCAAGTTGAGGTAGATTAATATACAAAAGTGAAATAAACAATAAAATGAACAGTAAACATTACACTCACAGAAGTTCCAAAAGAATAAAGACATTTCAAATTTCATATCACGTCTATTATTACTGTGTTGTAACGATGTACAAATGGTTAAGTTACACAAGGGGAAATAAATAAGCATAAAATGGGTTGTATTTACATGGTGTTGTTCTTCACTGGTTGCCTTTTCTTGTGGCAACAGGTTCACAAATCTTGCTGCTGTGATGTCACACGTGTGGAATTTTTTCACCCCAGAGAAATGATTAGTCAAAATTGATTGTTTTCGAATTCTTTGTGGATCTGTGTAATCTGAGGGAAATATGTGTCTCTAATATGGTCATACAATGGGCAGGAGGTTAGGAAGTACAGCTCAGTTTCCACCTCATTTTGTGGGCAGTGTGCACATAGCCAGGTCTGCCTACATCAGCCTTTCTCAATAGCAAGGCTATGCTCACTGAGTCTGTACATAGTCAAAGCTTGTCCATAAGTTTGGGTCAGTCACAGTTGGTCAGGTATTCTGCCACTGTTTGGGCCAAATAGCATTCTAGTTTGCTCAGTTTTTTTGTTAATTCTGTGTCAAGTAATTATCTTTTGTTTTCTCATGATTTGGTTGGGTCTAATTGTGTTGCTGTCCTGGGGCTCTGTGGGGTCTGTTTGTGTTTGTGAACAGAGCCCAGGACCAGCTTTGCTTAGGGGACTCTTCTCCAGTTCATCTCTCTGTAGGTGATGGCTTTGTTATGGAAGGTTGGAATCGCTTCCTTTTAGGTGGTTGTAGAATTTAACAGCTCTTTTCTGATTTGTAATTAGCGGGTATCGGCCTATTTCTGCTCTGCATGCATTATTTGGTGTTTTCTACGTTGTACACGGAAGATATTTTTGCAGAATTCTGCATGCAGAGTCTCAATTTGGTGTTTGTCCCATTTTGTGAATTCTTGGTTGGTGAGCGGACCCCAGACCTCACAACCATGAATGTAAACAGAAGCACCAGATCATTCAGCAAACAGTAGACATTTGACTTCAGATTCTAGTAGGGTGAGGCCGGGTGCTGCAGACTTCTAGTACCCGCGCCAATTGTTGATATAATATTGAAGAGGGTGGGGCTCAAGCTGCATCCCTGTCTCACCCCACGGCCCTGTGGGAAGATGTGTGTGTTTTTTGCCTATTTTAACCGCACACTTGTAATTTGTGTACATTAATTTATAATATCGTATGTTTTACCCCCAACACCACTTTCCATCAATTTGTATAGACCCTATGCCAAATTGAGTCGAAGGTTTTTTTTAATCAACAAAAGGCGCATGAAAGGTTTGGGAATCGCTTCCTTTTAGGTGGTTGTAGATTTTAATGTCTCTTTTCTAGATTTTGATAATTAACGGGTATCGTCCTAATTCTGCTCTGCATGCATTATTTGGTCTTTACATTGTAGATGGAGGATATTTTAGCAGAATTCTGCATGAGTTTCAAAATTGGTGTTTGTACCATTTTGTTAATTATTGGTTGATGAGCGGACCCAGACCTCACACCAAAATCAATTCAAATTTATTTATATAGCCCTTTCTACATCAGCTGATATCTCAAAGTGCTGTACAGAAACCCAGCCTAAAACCCCAAACAGCAGCAATGCAGGTGTAGAAGCAAGTGGCTAGGAAAAACTCCCTAGAAAGGCCAAAACCTAGGAAGAAACCTAGAGAGGAACCAGGTTTATGAAGGGTGGCCAGTCCTCTTCTGGCTGTGCCGGGTGGAGATTATAACAGAACATGGCCAAGATGTTCAAATGCTTCATAAATGACCAGCATGGTCAAATACTAATAATCACAGTGGTTGTCGAGGGTGCAGCAAGTCAGCACCTCAGGAGTAAATGTCAGTTGGCTTTTCATAGCCGATCATTGAGAGTATCTCTACCGCTCCTGCTTTCTCTAGAGAATTGAAAACAGCAGGTCTGGGACAGGTAGCACGTCCGGTGAACAGGTCAGGGTTCCATAGCCGCAGGCAGAACAGTTGAAACTGGAGCAGCAGCACGGCTAGGTGGACTGGGGACAGCAAGGAGTCGTCATGCCAGGTAGTCCTGAGGCATGGTCCTAGGGCTCAGGTCCTCCAAGAGAGAGAAAGAAAGAGAGAATTAGAGAGAGCATACTTCAATTCACACAGGACACCGGATAAGACAGGAGAAGTACTCCAGATATAACAGACTGACCCTAGACCCCCGACACATAAACTACTGCAGCATAAATACTGGAGGCTGAGACCATAATGGTCAATGGGTGCTWTAACTGATTCAGGTATTTTTAGCCAGATCCTCATTGGTATGTTGAATTTTATCTTCCTTTTGAWGGCATAGAATGCCCTTCTTGCCTTGTCTCTCAGATCGTTCACAGCTTTGTGGAAGTTACTTGTGGCGCTGATGTTTAGGCCGAGATATGCCTAGTTTTTTGTGTGCTCAAAGGCAACGGTGTCTAGATGGAATGTGTATTTGTGGTCCTGGCAACTGGACCTTTTTTGGAACACCATTTTGTCTTACCGAGATTTACTGTCAGGGCCCAGGTCTGGCAGAATCTGTGCAGAACATCTAGGTGCTGCTGTAGGCCCTCCTTGGTTGGGGACTTCTCTCTCTCTCTCAATTATATTTAAAGGGCTTTCTTGGCATGGGAAACATATGTTTACATTTCCAAAGGAAGTGAAATAGATAATAAAGTAAAGTTAAATGTACAGTAAACATCTAGTTGTTGTGTAGTTGTTAGTTGCCTAGTTGCCTAGTTGTTGTCTAGCTGTATATTTGTTGAGTAGTTGTTGTAAGTTGTCTAGTTGTGTAGTTGGTGTCTATTTGTGTAGATGTTGTGTAGTTGTTGTCTAACTGTGGTCTAGTTGTTGTCTAGTAGTTGTCTAGTTGCTGTGTAGTAGTTGTCTAGTATGTGTGTAGTTGTTGTGTAGTTGTTGTCTAGTTGTCTAGTAGTTGTCTAGTAGTTGTGTAGTTGTTGTGTAGTTGTTGTGTAGTTGTTGTCTAGTTGTTGTGTAATTGTTGTGTAGTTGTCTAGTTGTTGTGTAGTTGTTGTCTAGTTGTTGTGTAGTTGTTGTGTAGTTGTTGTCTAGTTGTTGTGTAGTTGTTGTGTAGTTGTGTAGTTGTTGTCTAGTTGTTGTCTAGTTGTTGTGTAGTTGTTGTCTAGTTGTTGTGTAGTTGTTGTGTAGTTGTCGTGTAGTTGTCTAGTTGTTGTGCAGTTGTTGTGTCGTTGTTGTGTAGTTGTTGTGTAGTTGTTGTGTAGCTGTTGTGTAGTTGTTGTGTAGTTGTTGTTGTCTACTATGTGTGTAGTTGTTGTCTAGTTGTTGTGTAGTTGYTGTGTAGTTGTTGCTGTCTAGTTGTTGTCTAGTTGCTGTGTAGTTGTTGTCCAGTTGTTGTTTAGTTGTTGTGTTGTTGTTGTGTTGATCGTGAGTTGTATCTGAGCAGGAGTCCGAGTTGAAGGTCAACCACCCAGCATCCTTTGCTGTGAGCCTGAACGGAGCGAAGGGACAGATCGACGCTAAAGTTCACTCACCCTCCGGAGCCCTGGAGGGCTGCTGTGTTACTGAGCTAGACCAAGGTAACTACTACCACACAATACTACAATAAACTACACAAACCTATACTTTACTATACTACACTGTATTACTGAGCTAGACCAGGGTAACTACTACCACACAATACTACAATTATTACTACACAAACCTATACTTTACTATACTACACTGTATTACTGAGCTAGACCAGGGGTAACTACTACCACACAATACTACAATATACTACACAAAACCTATACTTTAACTATACTACACTGTATTACTGAGCTAGACCAGGTAACTACTACCACCACACAACTCACCAATATAGTAACACACTAACTCCATACTTCCCACACTGTGTTACTGAGCTAGACCAAGGTAACTACTACCACACAATACTACCATATGTACCACAATACTATACTACACTGTGTTACTGAGCTAGACCAAGGTAACTACTACCACACAATACTACAAATATACTACACATACTATACTACACTGCCTGTTACTGAGCCTGGACCAAGGTAACTACTACCACACACATACTACAATGATACTTACACAACTACCTATACTACGACCCTGTGTTACTTGAGCATAGCCAAGGGTCACCCCCACTACTACCACACAATACTACAATATACTACACAAACCTTTACTTTACTATACTACACTGTGTTACTGAGCTAGTCAAGGTAACTACACTACGCAATACTACTACTACAAATTACTACAAAACAGAGCTAGTCCCAAGGTAACTACACTACACAATACTACTACTACAAATTACTACAAAACTGAGCTAGACCAAGGTAACTACACTACACAATAATACTTTGATCCAGATAGGAACAGCAAGTATACACTCTAATAGACTACTACACAGCTGGTCTGTTAGAGAGATAGACCACAGTCACCACGGACACCAGACTGAGTTTAAACATACTTTGACAACAGATGTATAATTTATTTCCCTCCCTTCCCGCTCTCCTCTGCTCCAGATAAATATGCTGTGAGGTTCATTCCCAGAGAGAACGGTCTGTATCTGATCGATGTGAAGTTCAACGGCAGTCACATCCCTGGCAGCCCTTTCAAGATCAGGGTCGGGGAGACGGGACAGGCTGGAGACCCAGGCATGGTGACCGCCTACGGAGCTGGATTAGAGGGAGGAACCACTGGTAACTAACACCGTACTCTGGTAGAAATCCTCACTAAAGCAGCTATTAGCTGAATCAGTGAACAGATATGTTCAGTGCATTCGTAAAGTATTCAGACCCCTTGATTTTTTTCCACATTTTGTTAAGTTACAGCCTTATCCTAAAAATGTATTATATAAATCAACAATCTACACACAATACCCCATAATGACAAATCGAAAAACAGGTTTTTAAACATTTCTGTTTTGTTTTTTAAACAAAAAACAGAAAAACCTTATTTACATAAGTATTCAGTCCTTTTACTATGAGACTTGAAATTGAGCTCAGGTGCATCCTGTTTCCATTGATCATCCTTGAGATGTTTCTACAACTTGATTGCCACCTGTGGTAAATTCAATTGATTGGACATGATTTGGAAAGGCACACACCTGTTTATATAAAAGGTCTCACAGTTGACATTGCATGTCAGAGCAAAAACCAACCATGAGGTCGAAGGAATTGTCCGTAGAGCTCCGAGACAGGATTGTTTCGAGGCACAGATATGGGGAAGGGTACCAAAACATTTCTGTAGCATTGAAGGTCCCCAAGAACACAGTGGCCTCATAATAATKTTTTTAAATATATTTTTATTTTTTATTATTATTATTTTTTTACCCCCTTTCTCCCCAATTTTGTAGTTACAGTCTTGTCCCATCACTGCAACTCYCTTATGGACTCGGGAGAGGCGAAGGTTGAGAGCCATGCGTCCTCCAAAACACAACCCAGCCAAACCGCCCTGCTTCTTGACACAACGCCGCTTAAACCAGAAGCCAGCCGCACCAATGTGTCGGAGAAAACACCATAYACCTGGCAACTGTGTCAGCGCTGCATTGCGCCCGGCCCGCCACAGGAATCGCTAGTGCACGATGTTACAAGAACATCCCTGCCAGCCGAACCCTCCCCTAACCTGGTCAACGCTGGGTCTTCCAGTCGCGGCCGGCTGCGACAGAGCCTGGACTCGAACCAGGATCTCTAGTGGCACAGCTTGCACTGCGATGCAGTGCTTTAAACCACTGCACCACTCGGGAGGCCCCTCCATCATTCTTAAATGGAAGAAGTTTGGAACCACCAAGACTGGAGCTGGCGGCCCGGCCAAACTGAGCAATCGAGGGAGAAGGGCCTTGGTTAGGGAGCTGACCAAGAACCTGATGGTCACTCGACAGAGATCTAGAGTTCCTCTGTGGAGATGGGAGAACCTTCCAGAAAGACAACCATCTCTGCAGCACTCCACCAATTACATTTACATTTAAGTCATTTAGCAGACGCTCTTATCCAATCACGCCTTTATGGTAGAGTGGCCAGATGGAAACCACTCCTCAGTAAAAGGTACATGTTAGCCCACTTGGAGTTTGCCAAAAGGCACCTAAAGACTCTCAGATCATGAGAAACAAGATTATCTGGTCTGATGAAACCAAGATTGAACTCTTTGGCCTGACTGCGAAGAGTCACATCTGGAGGAAACCTGGCACCATCCCTACGGTGAAGCATGGTGGTGGCAACATCAGGCTGTGGGGATGTTTTCAGTGGCAGGGACTGGGAGACAAGTCAGGATCAAGGCAAAGATGAATAGAGCAAAGTACAGAGAGATCCTTGATGTAAACCTGCTCCAGAGCGCTCAGGACTTCAGACTGGGGGCGAAGGTTCACCTTCTAACAGGACAATGACCCTAAGCACACAGCCAAGACGCAGTAGTGGCTTCGGGACAAGTCTCTGAATGTCCTTGAGTGGCCCAGCCAGAGCCCGGACTTGAACCTCAAATCAAATCTAATTTTATCTGTCACATGCGCTGAGTACAACAGGTGTAGACCTTACAGTGAAAGGCTTACTTTCAAGCCCTTAACCAACAATACTTTAAGAAGTTTTAGGAAAAGAAAAGTGTTAAGTAAAAAATAGGCAGTGATGCAACCAGTCAGGATGCTCTCGATGGTGCAGCTGTAGAACCTTTTGAGGATCTGAGGACCCATGCCAAATCTTTTCAATCTCCTGAGGGGGAATAGGTTTTGTCGTGCCCTTTTCACAACTGTCTTGGTGTGTTTGGACCATGATAGTTTGTTGCTGATGTGGATACCAAGGAACTTGAAGCTCTCAACCTGCTCTACCGCTGCCCTGTCGATGAGAATGGGGGCGTGCTCGGTCCTGTAGTCCACCATCATCTCCGTAGTCTTGATCACGTTGAGGGAGAGGTTGTTGTCTTTGCACAACACGGCCAGGTCTCTGACCTCCTCCCTATAGGCTGTCTCGTTGCTGTCGGTGATCAGGCCTACCACTGTTGTGTCATCAGCAAACTTAATGATGGTGTTGGAGTCATGCCTGGCCATGCAGTCATGAGTGAACAGGGAGTACAGGAGGGGACTGAGCACACACCCCTGAGGGGCACCTGTATTGAAGATCAGCGTGGCGGATGTATTGTTACCTACACTTACCACCTGGGAGTGGCCATCAGGAAGTCCAGGATTGAGTTATTTTTTTTATTGTTTTATTTGCAGAGGGAGGTGTTTAGTCCCAGGGTCCTTAGCTTATTGATGAGCTTGAACGCCGAGCTGTAGTCAATGAATAGCATCYTCACATAGATGTTCCTTGAACATCTCTGGAGACACCTAAAAATAGCTGTGCAGAGACACTCCCCATTCAACCTGACAGAGCTTGAGAATATCTGCAGAGAAGAATGGGAGAAACTCCCCAAATGCAGGTGTGCCAAGCTTGTAGCGTCATACCCAAGAAGACTGGAGGCTGTAATCGCTGCCTAAGATGCTTCAACAAAGTACAGAGTAAAAGGTCTGAATACTTATGTAAATTACTTTTTATATGTGTAGATTAAAAAAAAAAAATTTGCAAACATTTCTAATAAACTTTTTTAACTTTGTCATTATAGGGTAATGTGTGTAGATTGATGAGGCTGTAACGTAATAGAATATGAAAAAAGGKGTCTGAATACTTTCCGAATGAATCTCTTTTCACACTAGCAGTGATATAGCTGATAGCTGCTTTATTGAGGAACAGTTTTTCTATGATATGTGAAAGTAATGCAGTACTGCATCCTGGCAAAATAAATAGTGGTTGAACACTGACATTTTGACAAGGCAGAGATGAGTGCCCGGCACTAGACGCGCGGGGACAGCAGTGCACGCGTAAATTCTATCAATCTGCAAATATCATTACACTTTTTGGTGTTWTGTGTGGCAGATGTCTTTCCATTCACTGTTTGAAGGCTGGAAATATGTTGTCAGGACCCGGTTACGAACTCGGGTTTCCGGTGTGAGAAACAGTCACTTAGCAAACTGAGCCACTAATAGTCGGCAGAACACAGAAGATGAGGCAGACAGTACTTGAGACGGTGATTTAATAAAGAAAAAAGGAAAAGATCTTCAGGCAAAAATATAAATCCACAACGTCAAAAGTAAATCCAAGAGAAAAAATGTATATCCTCCAAGACAAGGAAAATCCAAAAGTGGTAAGAACAGCAGGGAAAAAACAAACCTCAAAAGAATAATCAAAAATAAAACAAGAACAAAACCAGAGTACCTCAAGAAAATCCAACTAGAGAAACAAATGTTCACAGCATGGCTGGGGGCTGGGTGCTAACATACAAACACAGAGCAAAGAACTGAGGAACACTAAGGGTTTAAATACATTCAAGGGAAATGAGGCACAGGTGCAAATAATAACCTAGAACAAGGGAAAAAACAAAAGGGTCAAAAAAGCAAAATGGGGCATCTAGTGACCACAACCTGAACAATCCTGTCCCAAATCTGACAGGCGAGTGGATGAACGCTTGCGTGAACTATGATCTAGGGTAGCCTAGTAAAGGAGCCCTTTGAAGTGGTTGTTTGACATACAGCAGGAGGTCCGTACCAGGAAGAAATTCATTTTATGTTTCCGCCCCTGTTTATATGTGCTGGTTGAACCCACTGACTTGAAAGTTTCTTCTGTAATAACTCTGTGTCTGCTAATGACCAAAATAGAATTACATATTCTCTTGCCTTCTACCCTCTTCTTCTGTAGGTATCGGAGCCCGCACATGCTGAACAAACCATACGACGTGCTGCTGCAAGCGTTGCTTGGCCGGCGGATATGAGAGTCGGCTGAGAAAAGTGTCCCGACGAAGCCAGCAGTCCCTGTGTGCTCGGTGTGCGAACAGCCCGCGGCGGGTACAGTCCGTGGGCAGAAGGTGTGTGTGGTTGTTGTGTTGGTTGCCCGTTGTGGACCAGGCGCTACGAAGTGGATGAAGTTGTGTGGGAAAGTAATGCAGAATGCGAGCGACATCCCCCATGTAGAGCCCACGGTGGACACGCAGACGTGGGGCACAAGGTCTCATGAGTGCCGCCGTAAGCGGGACCAATGGACCCAGCCCTGCACCGGGTGTCCCGGACGCCGGCGTTTTATTTGTGAGGGGGGTGAGGCCTACGCCCACAACTTGGCTCTCGGTGGTATAATCAGCGAGTGCGACAGATCCGCCGAACCCGCCTAGGACAAACTCCAGACACGCCAAGTCGGGGAGGTCCGGGCGCGGAACACGGTAGGAGCTGATGTCATGGATGGAAAAAAACGGTCCTCACTATGCGTCGATGAGTAGGGTACAGCTACAGAAAAACAGCGAAGCCCGCTGTTGTGTAAGTTTGGATTACCAGCCCACCAATAAGGTAGTAGTGTGGGAAAATGAGTGGTAAAGTGTCTTGAGCATGAGCTCTTACAGGTGCACCACAGCCTGATATGCAACCAACTTATCGGTGGCCAAGTCGTGGGTCCCGGAAGTGGATGGACGTGGTGTGAATATTAAGGCGTGGAACGAGAGCCAGCATCCCGGGGCGACCGTGAGGGGTGCCAGTTGTGGTTCCACCGGTAGCTATGCGCGCCGTGAGGAGGGTGTTTCAGGGTACAAGGTTTGTGATCCTACCCCCCATGGCCTTGGCATTTACCAGGCCGCACACAGTGAGAAAGGGTGGTAAAGTAGGGCGAGAGCTTACACATCCTCAAGCCCGACGTAGAGCACCTTCAAAGAAATGGGGGGCACAATGTCAAGGGGGCCGCCGTAGATGTCGAGGAACCAATGGACCATCCCTGTGTGCACTGGTGTGGGAGTGGGTTCCGGACGCCGTAAGTGCACTGGTGGAAATGCTTATGACCAAGCCCTACTCCAATTCCCGTAGTAAGGGTAAACAGTGGTCGCAAATCGGACGCACAGACCTTGCCGAACTCCTGTGAGGGAACAACAAACACAGACGGACGGGGGAGCCAAGAGCCTTAGGATCTCGCTGCGCGGTGGTGGAGAATTAGCACCTAGACTAATAAGTTTACGAACAATGCCAGCGGGATCAGCCCGCAGAAAAACGGCTAAGCCAGTTTCGGTTGGTTTCTTTGAACCAGGTCCCACAGGTAGAATGGTGGAAAAGTAGGTGTAAATGGGGCGAGCATATCCGACATGATAGGCCCGCAGGAAACAACCAGGAAACTTACTTGCCGGCCCACAGGTGCCTTTTCGGTGCCGCCGA
>NW_019945884.1:16326-23500 GCF_002910315.2 Salvelinus sp. IW2-2015 | reverse complement strand
AACTATTAACTCTAACCCTACCTCTGCAGTTGTGTCCTATTAAACTCTAACCCTACCTTCTGCAGTTGTTGCTATTAAACTCTAACCCTACCTTCTGCAGTTGTTGTCCTTATTAACTCTAGCTACCATCGTTTGTGTTCCTATTAACTCTAACCCTACCTTCTGCAGTTGTGTCCTATTAACTCTAACCCTACTTACTGCAGTGTGTCCATTAACTCTAACCCTACCTACTTGCTGTTGTGTCCTATTAACTCTAACCCTACTTCTGCATTGTGTCCTATTAACTCTAACCCTACCTTCTGCAGTTGTGTCCTATAACTCTAACCCTACCTTCTGCAGTTGTGTCTATTAACTCTAACCCTACCTACTTGCTGTTGTGCCTATTAACTCTAACCCTACCTTCTGCAGTTGTGTCCTATTAACTCTAACTGTACCTACTGCTGTTGTGTCCTATTAACTCTAACCCTACCTTCTGCAGTTGTGTCCTATTTAACTCTAACTGTACCTACTGCTTTGTCTATTAACTCTAACCCTACCTTCTGCAGTTGTGTCCTATTAACTCTAACCCTACCTTCTGCAGTTTGTGTCCTATTAACTCTAACCCTACCTTCTGCAGTTGTGTCCTATTAACTCTAACCTACCTTCTGCAGTTGTTCTTATTAACTCTAACCTACCTCTGCAGTTGTGTCCTATTAACTCTTAACCCTACCTTCTGCAGTGTGTCCTATTAACTCTAACCCTACCTACTGACTGTTTGTGTCCGTATTAACTCTAACCCTACTACTGCTGTTGTGTCCTATTAACTCTAACCCTACCTTCTGCAGTTGTGTCCTATTAACTCTAACCCTACCTTCTGCAGTTGTGTCCTATTAACTCTACTTACTGCCCTTGTGTCCTATTACACCTACCTTCTGCAGTTGTGTCCTATTAACTCTACTTACTGCCCTTGTGTCCTACTACCTCTACCTCCTGCCATTGTATGTTACTAACTCTACCTATTGTTTTGTCCTACTAACCCTAACCCTACCTACTGTTGAAGTGTCCTACTTTCTCCTACCCTACCCACTGCCATTGTGTCTTTGAGCAATGCAAATGGAGAAATAAACATTATGTATTCTTTTCTATTCATCTCTTGGTGAGTGTTGATGGGCCCAGGGTTACGGTCAGTGTGTGTGTATTAACACTGTCCTGTCCTCCCTCCAGGTCGTAACATGCTGTTGGTGGGTGTGGACGGGCCCAGGGTTCCCTGTGAGGAGGTTCTGGTGAAGCATCTTGGGAACCGTGTCTATAACATCAGCTACCAGCTCAAGGAGAAGGGAGAGTACATCCTGGTAGTGAAGTGGGGAGAACAACACATCCCTGGGAGCCCGTACCATATCACTGTCTAGACCAATCAGATTCTACCACAACACTGTTTAGACCAATCAGATTCTACCATATCACTGTCTAGACCAATCAGATTCTACCATATCACTGTCTAGACCAATCAGATTCTACCATATCATTGTCTAGACCAATCAGATTCTACCATATCATTGTCTAGACCAATCAGATTCTACCACATCATTGTCTAGACCAATCAGATTCTACCACATCACTGTTTAGACCAGGGTTCCCCAAATGGCGGCCCGGTTATTTTATTTTAAAGTTTTCTGACAATAAATAAATAAATGTTATTTAAATGTTTTATTGTTGGACATAAAAGACTAAACCCTCACAGGCCAGTTTTGGCACGCGTTGCCGACTCCAGTCGAGACCAGTCAGATTTAACCATACCACTGTCTAACCAATCAGAGTGTCCCAAGTCACTGTCTAACCAATCAGCGATTACAACCTTCCATACACATACACCATAACCCAAACCAAACAATAATGCATAAACACGGAATATTCCTCTCTTCATCCCGCTGTCCTCCCTCCCCATCATTCCTCTATTCATCCCTCTGTCCTCCCTCCCCATCATTCCTCTCTTCATCCCTCTGTCCTCCCTCCCCATCATTCCTCTCTTCATCCCTCTGTCCTCCCTCCCCATCATTCCTCTCTTCATCCCTTCCACGCTGAGCCTAGCAGGCTACCGCTAACTGTACCCTAGCATCGCAGACACTTTTCCTATTGCTAAAACACATGCAAGCATCCACATGCTAGTGTCATCACTGCTAATTTTCTTGTAATGCTAGATTTGTTCTAGTATCAGCGCTAAGTACTAATTGTCTTTGTAATGCTAGGGTTGTTCTAGTATCAGCGCTAAGTGCTAACTGTCTTTGTAATGCTAGATTGTTCTAGTATCAGCGCTAAGTGCTAACTGTCTTTGTAATGCTAGGGTTTGTTCAGTATCAGCGCTAAGTGCTAACTGTCTTTGTAATGCTAGGGTTGTTCTACTATCAGCGCTAAGTACTAATTGTCTTTGTAATGCTAGGGTTGTTCTAGTATCGCGCTAAGTACTAATTGTCTTTGTAATGCTAGGTTTGTTCTAGTATCAGCGCTAAGTGCTAACTGTCTTTGTAATGCTAGGGTTTGTTCTACTATCAGCGCTAAGTGCTAACTGTCTTTGTAATGCTAGGTTGTTCTAGTATCAGCGCTAAGTGCTAACTGTCTTTGTAATGCTAGGGTTGTTCTAGTATCAGCGCTAAGTGCTAACTGTCTTTGTAACTGTCACTAGAGCAGTAGGCATATCCATTTCTAGCTTCCTGTTCCCATCTTAGTTTTTGTAAATGTGAATAATTGTGAATAAAAGCTCAACTTCATCAGTGTGTTTGTTGTAGGACTGTTCCTGGTCAAAGCAGTGGACTATATGAGGAAATAAGTGTCTTTTAATACTCAGACTTAGCAATTGTTGTGTTCAACACAGACACGTTAACATCAAATGAGTTTTTGTGGTGTTTTGGTGATAATATAAAATATACTTTTCTAACAGATGAATACAGGTTACTACTTTCTGAAGCCTTATTTATATCTGGTGTTCACATGTATCCTGTGTGTGATGTCTCTAGTGTGTGTGTGTGTGATGTATCTAGTGTGTGATGTTCTAGTGTGTGTGTGTGATGTGTATCCTGTGTGTGATGTCTCTAGTGTTGTGTGTGTGGTGATGTATCTAGTGTGTGATGTATCTAGTGTGTGTCTGTGTGTGATGTATTAGTGTGTGTGTGTGTGATGTCTCTAGTGTGTGTGTGTGATGTTATCTAGTGTGTGTGTGTGATGTGTATCCTGTGTGGTGATGTATCTAGTGTGTGTGTGATGTGTATCCTGTGTGTGATGTCTCTAGTGTGTGTGTGATGTGTATCCTGTGTGTGATGTGTATCCTGGTGTGTGTGTATCTAGTGTGTGTGTGTGTGTGATGTATCAGTGTGTGTGTGTGATGTGTATCCTGTGTGTGATGTCTCTAGTGTGTGTGTGTTGTGTGATGTATCTAGTGTGTGATGTATCTAGTGTGTGTCTGGTGGTGTGATGTATCTAGTGTGTGTGGTGTGTGATGTCTCTAGTGTGTGTGTGATGTATCTAGTGTGTGTGTTGATGTGTATCCTGTGTGTGATTGTATCTAGTGTGTGTGTGATGTGTATCCTGTGTGTGATGTCTCTAGTGTGTGTGTGATGTGTATGCCTGTTGTGTGATGTGTATCCTGTGTGTGATGTATCTAGTGTGTGTGTGTGTTGATGTATCTAGTGTGTGGTGTGTGATGTGTATCCTGTGTGTGATGTCCTAGTGTGTGTGTGTGTGTGATGTATCTAGTGTGTGTGTGTGATGTGTATCCTGTGTGTGACGTCTCTAGTGTTGTGTGGATGTGTATCCTGTGTGTGATGTATCTAGTGTGTGTGTGTGTGTGATGTATCTAGTGTGTGTGTGTGTGTGTATCCTGTGTGTGATGTATCTAGTGTGTGTGTGTGTGTGATGTATCTAGTGTGTGTGTGTGATGTGTATCTGTGTGTGATGTCTCTAGTGTGTGTGTGATGTGTATCCTGTGTGTGATGTCTCTAGTGTGTGTGTGTGTGATGTGTATACTGTGTGTGATGTCTGTGATGTCTCTAGTGTGTGTGTGATGTGTATCCTGTGTGTGAGTCACTGGCTTGCTGGTGCTCTTTCATGCCGTCCCTAGGAGGGGTGCGTCACTGAGTGGGTTGAGTTACTGACGTGATCTTCCTGTCTGGGTTGGCGCCCCCCCTTGGTTTGTGCTGTGGTGGAGACCTTTGTGGGCTATACTCGGCCTTGTCTCAGGATTGTAAGTTGGTGGTTGAGGATTTCCCTCTAGTGGTGCGGGGGCTGTGCTTTGGCAAAGTGGGTGGGGTTATATCCTTCCTGTTTGGCCTGTCCGGGGTTTCTTCGGATGGGGCCACAGTGTCTCCTGACCGCTCCTGTCTCAGCCTCCAGTATTTATGCTGCAGTAGTTTATGTGTCGGGGGGCTAGGGTCAGTTGGGTTACCTGGAGTACTTCTCCTGTCTTATCCAGTGTCCTGTGTGAATTTAAGTATGCTCTCTCTAATTCTCTCGTTCTCTCTTTCTCTCTTGAGAACCTGAGCCCTAGGACCATAACGTCAGACTACCGGGCATGATGACACCTTGTTGTCCCAGTCCGCCTGGCCTTGCTGCTATTTCCAGTTTCAACTGTTCTGCCTGCGGTTACGGAACCCTTACCTGTCCCAGACCTGCTGTTTTCAACTCTTAATGATCGGCTATGAAAAGCCAACTGAGATTTATTCCTGATTATTATTTGACCATGCTTGTCATTTATGAACATTTTGAAAATCTTGGCTCTCTCTAATTTTCTCCTTCTCTCTTTCTTTCTCTCGGAGGACCTGAGCCCTAGGACCATACGTCGGGACTACCGGCCGTGGTGACTCCTTGCTGTCCCAGTCCGCCTGGCCTTGCTGCTATTCCAGTTTCAACTGTTCTGCCTGCGGTTATGGAACCCTACCTGTCCCAGACCTGCTGTTTTCAACTCTTAATGATCGGCTATGAAAAGCCAACTGAGATTTATTCCTGATTATTATTTGACCATGCTGTCATTTATGAACATTTTGAAATCTTGGCTCTCTCTATTTTTCCTTCTCTCTTTCTTTCTCTCGGAGGACCTGGGCCTAGGACCATGCGTCGGGACTGCCGCCCGTGGTGACTCCTTGCTGTCCCCAGTCCGCCTGGCTTGCTGCTATTCCAGTTTCAGCTGTTCTGCCTGCGGTTATGGAACGCCACCTGTCCCAGACCTGTTGTTTTTCAACTCTTGATGATCGGCTATGAAAAGCCAACTGAAAATTATTCATGATTATTATTTGACCATGCTTGTCACTTATGAACATTTTTGAACATCTTGGCATAGTTCTGTTATATCTCCACCCGGCCAGCCAGAAGAGGACTGGCCACCCTCATAGCCTGGTTCCTCTCTAGGTTTCTTCCTAGGTTTTGGCCTTTCTAGGGAGTTTTTCCTAGCCACCGTGCTTCTACCTGCATTACTAGCTGTTTGGGTTTTAGGCTGGGTGTCTGTACAGCACTTCGAGATATTAGCTGATGTACGAAGGGCTATATAAAAATAAAATTGATGATTGATTGATGTATCTAGTGTGTGTGTGTGTGTTTGGAGAGAATAAAGACATCCACATTTACCTTGACAGAAAAATACTTACACATCTTTATTGTGTATTAAAATACTGTATGTCTTACAAACACTGTAAAGCCCTTTAACAGACAAGGTTCTTTTTTGTTCTGGAAAACTGACTAACAAACCTAAAGGGGTATTACTGTGTCAGTTATTATTCAATACTAGTAACATTAGTTAGTACTGTGTCAGTTATTATTCAATACTAGTAACATTAGTTACTACTGTGTCAGTATATTCAATACTAGTAACAGCAGGACATCACATCCACACTACAGTTATAAATACTGTATAATAATAGTAACATGGACATGAATACTTTGATGCTAGTCAATATGCAGTTCTAACTGGGTCAGTCACTGCAGTGCTAGTTCACCTTTAAGACATGTGGCAGCAGTGTGTGTGACGTTCTATGTTATGGGGCTGTGTTTAACTATTTTACCATGTTAACATCATTACATACTAACAGTTATTAACCTATACTCACGTTCATTATTGGAGTGGTTAAGACAAGCTAACACCAAGCCACACCAGCAGCTAAAAAAACGTGTTAAAATTAGCATTATGAACACACTGGACTAGCATTAGGCGAATCTCTATACGAATATATAATGCTACGCTAAGCAAACCCCTATACCAACACACTATGCTAGGCTAGGCTAGCACTTGCACACAGCTAATCACTGTGTGGGGAAAGGAAGCTACATGTTGCTAAGCTAGTTACAGTAATAATAGGTGCATGTTTCTCCTCTATGACTGCTAATGATTATGATGGGGAGGAGGACAGAGAGAGATGAAGAGAGGAATGATGGGGAGGGAGGACAGAGGGATGAAGAGAGGAATGATGGGAAGGGAGGACAGAGGGATGAATAGAAGAATGATGGGGAGGGAGGACAGAGGGATGAATAGAGAATGATGGGGAGGGAGGACAGAGGGATGAATAGAGGATGATGGGAAGGGAGGACAGAGGGATGAAGAGAGGAATGATGGAAGAGAGGACAGAGGGATGAATAGAAAATGATGGGAGGGAGACAGAGGGATGAAGAGAGGAATGATGGGGAGGGAGGACAGAGGGATGAAAGAGAGGAATGATGGGAGGGGGACAGAGGGATGAAGAGAGGAATGATGGGAGGGAGACAGAGGGATGAATAGAGGAATGATGGGGAGGGAGGAAGAGGGAAATAGAGGAAGTGATGGGAGGGGGACAGAGGGATGAATAGAGGAATGATGGGGAGGGAGGACAGAGGATGAAGAGAGGAATGATGGGGAGGGAGGACAGAGGGGATGAAGAGAGGAATGATGGGGAGGGAGGCAGAGGGATGAAGAGAGGAATGATGGGGAGGGAGGACAGAGGGATGAATAGAGGAATGATGGGGAGGGAGGACAGAAGGATGAAGAGAGGAATGATGGGGAGGGAGGACAGAGGGATGAATAGAGGAATGATGGGAAGGGAGGACAGAGGGATGAATAGAGGAATGATGGGAGGGGATGAAGAGAGGAATGATGGGGAGGGGACAGAGGGATGAAGAGAGGAATGATGGGGAGGGAGACAGAGGGATGAATAGAGGATTGATGGGGAGGAGGACAGAGGGA
>NW_019945884.1:10673-16301 GCF_002910315.2 Salvelinus sp. IW2-2015 | reverse complement strand
TTGAGCCTTATTTATATCTGGTGTTCACATGTATCCTGTGTGTGATGTCTCTAGTTGTGTGTCTGTGTGATGTATCTAGTGTGTGTGTGCTGTGTGTGTGATGTCTCTGTGTGTGTGTGTGATGTGTATCTCTGTGTGTGATGTATCTAGTGTGTGTGTGTGGTGTTGATGTATCTAGGCTGTGTGTTGTGTGATGTGTATCCTGTGTGATGTATCTAGTGTGTGTGTGTGAGTGTATCCTGTGTGTGATGTCTCTAGTGTGTGTGTGTTGTGTGTATCCTGTGTGTGATGTCTATCTAGTGTGTGTGTGATGTGTATCCTGTGTGTGATGTCTCTAGTGTGTTGTTGTGTGTGTGATGTTCTAGTGTGTGTGCTGTGTTGATGTATCTAGTGTGTGTGTGTGATGTGTATCTGTGTGTGATGTCTCTAGTGTGTGTGTGTTGTGATGTATCCTGTGTTGATGTATCTAGTGTGGTGTGTGTGATGTATCTAGTGTGTGTTTGATGTGTATCCTGTGTGTGATGTCTCTATGTGTGTGTCTGGGTGATGTGATCCTGTGTGTGATGTATCTAGTTGTGTGGGTGTGTGTGTATCTAGTGTGTGTCTTGATGTGTTCCTGTGTGTGATTCTCTAGTGTGTGTTGTGTGATGTATCTAGTGTGTGATGTCTCTTAGTGTGTGTGTGTGTGATGTATCTAGTGGTGTGTCTGTGTGTGTTAGTGTACTTGTGTGTCTGTGATGTGTATCTAGTTGTTGATGTTCTAGTGTGTGTTGTGATGTGTATCCTGTGTGTTGATGTCTCTAGTGTGTGTGTGTCGTTGATGTGTATCCTGTGTGTGATGTCTGTGATGTCTCTAGTGTGTGTTGTGATGTTATCCTGTGTGTGATGTATCTTAGTGTGTGGTGTGTGATGTGTATCTGTGTGTGATGGTCTGTGATGTCTCTAAGTGTGTTGACTGTGATCGTGTATCCTTGTGTGTGTGTCTAGTGTGTGTGTGTGTTGTGTTTGGAGAGATAAAGACATCCACATTTACCTTGACAGAAAAATACTTACACATCTTATTGTGTATTAAAATACTGTATGTCTTACAAACACTGTAAAGCCCTTTAAAGACAAGGTTATCTTCTCTCTTTTTTTCAGAAAGTAGTAACCTGTATTCATCTGTTAGAAAAAGTATATTTTATATTATCACCAAAACACCACAAAAACTCATTTGATGTAACGTGTCTGTGTTGAACACAACAATTGCTAAGTCTGAGTATTAAAAGACACCTTATTTCCTCATATAGTCCACTGCTTTGACCAGGAACAGTCCTACAACAAACACACTGATGAAGTTGAGCTTTTATTCACAATTATTCACATTTACAAAAACTAAGATGGGAACATGGAAGCTAGAAATGGATATGCCTACTGCTCTAGTGACAGTTACAAAGACAGTTAGCACTTAGCGCTGATACTAGAACAACCCTAGCATTACAAAGACAGTTAGCACTTAGCGCTGATAGTAGAACAACCCTAGCATTACAAAGACAGTTAGCACTTAGCGCTGATACTAGAACAAACCTAGCATTACAAAGACAATTAGCAGTGATGACACTAGCATGTGGATGCTTGCATGTGTTTTAGCAATAGGAAAAGTGTCTGCGATGCTAGGGTACAGTTAGCGGTAGCCTGCTGGCTGCAGCCTGTGGAGTTTAGGGTAAGGTTAGCGGTAGTTAGCGGTAGCGTGTTAGTAGGTCACATGTCATTATATACACACAGCAAGTAGGTCACATGTCATTACATACACACAACAAGTAGGTCACATGTCAGTACAAACACACAACAAGTAGGTCACATGTCAGTACCTACACACAACCAGTAGGTCACATGTCAGTACACACAACCAGTAGGTCACATGGGGGAGAGGCGTTGTGAGGTGTTGCTTTATCTGTTGTTTGAAACCAGGTTTGCTGTTCACTTGCGCTAAGATGGAAAGGAGTTCTCATGCACTTATGGTTCTGTATGTTTCCTTGAATTTGTTCTGGATTTGGGGACCGTGAAAAGACCCCTGGTGGCATGTCTGATGGAGTAAGTGTGTCAGTGCTGTGTGTCAGTTGACTATGCAAACAA
Source organism: Salvelinus sp. IW2-2015 (assembly GCF_002910315.2). NCBI lineage: Eukaryota > Metazoa > Chordata > Actinopteri > Salmoniformes > Salmonidae > Salvelinus > Salvelinus sp. IW2-2015. Next base: position 14,186 of record NW_019945884.1, on the reverse strand, counting down.
TTTGGAATTTCCAACACAATGTTTTTTTATAAAAAGAAGTAACTTCCTCTTTCCTCAACTCTCTGCCAAGAGAGACTGGCGGCATAGTATTAATATTAGACCTCTGATTACAAGAGCAAGACGTGCTGCTCTGTTCTGGGCCAACTGCAGCTTAACTTGGTTTTTCTTAGCATCCCTTGACCATATGACTGGACAATAATCAAGATAAGATAAAACTAGAGCCTGCAGGACTTGCTTTGTGGAGTGAGGTGTCAAAAAAGCAGAACATCTCTTTATTACAGCGGGCGGCAGGTGGCCTAGTGGTTAGAGCGTCGGGCCAGTATCCTCAAGCTGACATGGTAAGAATCTGTTGTTCTGCCCCTGAACACGGCAGTTAACCCATTGTTCCTAGGCCATCATTGTAAATACGTTCTCACTTACCTAGTTAAATAAAGGTTAAAAAAATGACAGACAGATCTCTCACCATTTTTACAACCATTAAATCTAGATGTTTTGACCATAACAGTTTACAATCTAAGGTAACAACAAGGAATTTAGTCTCCTCAACTCTAGAGCTCAGGGAATGCTTCTTCCGCACCTCTCTGATTCAGAGGGTTAAAGACACATTTCAGTTGAATGCATTCAGTTGTACAATTGACTAAGTATCCACCTTTCCCATCATACCAAATACTGCATACCAAATGCTCTTAGATTTAGAGATGTTCAGGACCAGTTTATTACTTGCCACCCATTCCAGAACTAACTGCAACTCTTTGTTAAGGGTTTCAATGATTTCATTAGCTGTGGTTGCTGATGTATACATGATTTAATCATCAGCCTACATGGACACACATGCTTTGCTTAATGCATGGCAGGTCATTGGTAAAAATAGAAAAGAGTAGAGGGCCTAGAGAGCTGCCCTGCTGTACACCACACTTCACATATTTGATATGTGGGAAGCTTCCTTTAAAGAAAACTCTCAGTTCTATTAGATACATAGTGCTGAATCCACAAAATATGGCAGAGATTGAAAAGCCATAACACATACTTTTTCTCAACAGGTCAATAATGTCATAGGCTGCACAGAAATCTAACAATACAGCTCCCACAATCTTCTTTCAAACAGTCATCAGTCATTTGTGTCAGTGCAGTACATATTGAGTGCCCTTCTCTATAAGCATGCTGAAAGTCTGTTGTTAATTTGTTTACAGAGAAATAGCATTGTATTTGGTAAAACACCATTTTTCCAACAGTTTGCCAAGAGCTCATAGGTCTGCTGTTAGAACCAGTAAAGGCCGTTTTACTACTCAAATCCATTTTTTTTTTAAATGTATTGGTCACATACACGTGTTTAGCAGATGTTATTGCGGGTGTAGCGAAATGCTTGTAAAGAAATACAATTTCCTAAGAGCAAGACGCGAGGCAGCCCTCTCTGTCGGCGCCATCTTGAAACAAGTTTCTCTTGAGGACAAAGACTTTCTTCTCGGCTCAGATTAGATATGACAGATACGAGTGGTTATAGTCAGCTACCATCCTCAGTAGCTTTCCATCTAAGTTGTCAATGCCAGGAGCTTTGTCATTATTGATCGATAAAAATAATCTTTCCACCTCTCCCACACAGACTTTACAAAATTCAGACTTGCAATGCTTTTCTTTCATTGTTTTTTTTTTTATGCATGAATGGCCCCCATGTTGATGTACTCTAACCGATTGCTGCAGCTGTACATAGTCCATCTGTAAATAGCCCACCCAATCTACCTACCTCATCCCCATATTGTTTTTATTTACTTTGCTGCTCTTTTGCACACCAGTATCCCTACTTACACACCATCATCTGCTCATCTATCACTCCAGTGTTAATCTGCTAAATTGTAATTACTTCGCTACTATGGCCTATTTATTGCCTTACCTCCTCACGCCATTTGCACACACTGTATATAGACTTTCTTTTTTTCTATTGTGTTATTGACTTTACGCTTGTTTATTCCATGTGTAACTCTGTGTTGTTGTTTGTGTTGCACTGCTTTGCATAATCTTGGCCAGGTTGCAGTTGTAAATGAGAACTTGTTCTCAACTGGCCTACCTGGTTAAATAAAGGTTAAATAAATAAACTACAAAACTTATTGTATGGCCTCTTATACACTACATTAGGCCCAGCCTTGGGAACTGTGGTTTTCCTAGATGTGCTACTATAATGGGATCATCCTATGGATGTGGATATGGACCTTGTAACGGTCGTCGTAATCCTCTTCCTCGGACGAGGAGGAGAGGCGAGAAGGATCAGACCAATATGCGGAGTGGTTTGTGTCCATGATTATTTATTAACAAAATAAACGGAACACTAACGAAACAAAATGACAAAAGAGAAACTAACCGACAAACAGTCCCCGTGTGGCACGAATACAGACACGAGATACAACCACCCACAAACGTGAACCCCGGCTGCCTAAGTATGATTCTCAATCAGGGACAACGATTTACAGCTGCCTCTGATTGAGAATCATACCAGGCCGAACACAAAACCCCAACATAGAAAAATACACATAGACAGCCCACCCTAACTCACGCCCTGACCAACTAAATTAATACAAGAAAAAGGAAAAACAGGTCAGGAACGTGACAGACCTTCCATCCTCTCAGGTCAGGGGCACAATGTATGAATTAATGGTTGGATCAGAATCACTGTTATAATCATTGGTCAGTACAGAGAATTAATTAAAACCACAAGTCCAAATCCCTATCTTCATCCTAATTTAGGAAAGGAACAATTTTAGCTAGATAGTTAGCCACCGGAGGAAACAACACAACGAGATGAAAGTTGTTGCCGTATTGTTCTTGATGTGATTGGAGTGAAGACAAATCCAAACTGGCTTCTTATTGGTGCACCAGGACCATTCACAGTTCAGCTCAACGCTGATTGGCCATTATTATATACTTTTTTAATCAAGGGAGGCAAAATGCTCGCTGGCTTCACTTGCCTTCAATGGTACAGAAGGCAACAATGTCATTCTCATTTTAACCACACAGCATCAGATAGATGGCCTACACGTAGACAGAGGAGCGGCTGTTTCGCTCACCTGGATGCTTTTTCCGGTGAGATACATTCAGCAAATTGAAGGACAATTATGAAACAAAAACAACTCACTTCTCAATAGTTGATATTCAGACATACGTTATGCAGGTGCATAACGGGCTTTGCAGGTCCCTTGTGCTGAATAAATGTAATTCAACAGCTGAAAACCCTTCCACTTCGCTGGCCAACACATTTTCTCATGGAGTTTTCATTCAATAGGGTTTTCAGTACGTTTATCTCAAGCCATCTCTTTAAATTTGGTGAACCTTTAAATCAACATTTCTCAATACTCACCAGAATATGTGGAGAGAAGGGTTCAGAATATTATGAATCAAATCAAAGTTTTTTAGATACATGTGCTGAATACAACAGGTGTAGTATACCTCACAGTGAAATGCTGAATACAACAGGTGTAGTAGACCTCACAGTGAAATGCTGAATACAACAGGTGTAGTAGACCT
>NW_019945884.1:4462-10648 GCF_002910315.2 Salvelinus sp. IW2-2015 | reverse complement strand
ACCTACAGTGAAATGCTGGAATACAACAGGTGTAGTAGACCTCACAGTGAAATGCTGAATACAACAGGTGTAGTAGACCTTACAGTGAAATGCTGAATACAAAAGGTGTAGTAGACCTTACAGTGAAATGCTGAATACAACAGGTGTAGTAAACCTTACAGTGGAAATACTGAATACAACCGGTGTTAGTAGACCTCACAGTGAAATGCTGAATACAACAGGTGTAGTAGACCTTACAGTGAAATGCTGAATACAACAGGTGTAGTAGACCTTACAGTGAAATACTGAATACAACATGTAGTGACCATCACAGTGAAATACTGAATACAACAGGTGTAGTAGACCTTACAGTGAAATGCTGAATACAACAGGTGTAGTAGACCTTACAGTGAAATGCTGAATACAACAGGTGCAGACCTCACAGTGAAATGCTGAATACAACAGGTGTAGTAGACCTCACAGTGAAATGCTGAATACAACAGGTGTAGTAGACCTTACAGGTGAAATGCTGAATACAACAGGTGTAGTAGACCTCACAGTGAAATGCTTACTTATGAGCTCTTTAGAAGTAAAGAAAAATATAAAAAAGTAACAAGTAATTAAAAAGCAGCAAGTAAAATAACAATAGCGAGACTATATACAGGGGGTCTGGTACGAGAGTCTATGACTAGGGTGGCTGGAGTCTTTGACAATTTTTAGGCCTTCCTTTTGACACCGCTTGGTGTAGAGGTCCTGGATGGCAGGAAGCTTGGCCCAGTGATGTACTGGGCCGTACACACTACCCTCTGTAGTGTCTTGCAGTCGGAGGCCGAGCAGTTGCCATACCAGGCAGTGATGCAACCAGTCAGAATGCTCTCGATGGTGCAGCTATAAGAACCTTTTGAGGATCTGAGGACCATGCCAAATCTTTTCAGTCTCCGAGGGGGAATAGGCTTTCATATGCCCTTTTCACGACTGTCTTGGTGTTGTTGGATCAGGATAGTTTGTTGGTGATGTGGACACCAAGGAAGAGAGATGAGAATGGGGGTGTGCTCGCTCCTCCTTTTCCTGTAGTCCATGATCATCTCCTTTGTCTTGATCACGTTGAGGAGAGGTTGTTGTCCTGACACCACCACTGCCAGGTCTCTGACCTCCTCCCTATTGGCTGTCTCATTGTTGTGGTGATCAGGCCTACCACCGTTGTGTCATTGGCAAAACTTGATGGTGTTGGAGTCATGCCTGGTCGTGCAGTCATGAGTGAAAAGGGAGTACAGGAAGGGACTGAGCACGCACCCTGAGGGGTCCCAGTGTTGAGGATCAGCGTGGTGGATGTTTTGTTGCCTACCCTTACCACCTGGGGCGCCCATCAGAAGTCCAGGATCCAGTTGCAGAGGGAGGTGTTGGTCCCAGAGTCCTTAGCTTAGTAATGAGCTTTGAGGGCACTATGGTGTTGAACGCTGAGCTGTAGTCAACGAATAGCATTCTACATAGGTGTTATTTTTTCCGGTGAGAAAGGGCAGTGTGGAGTGCAATAGAGATTGCATCATCTGTGGATCTGAATGACAGAAAGCCATGCAAATAAATGCATATTCATCCCTTGTTCCTGGTAGATTTAAAATACTCTGGTCTTGTATATTATTTAAGGTTAGGAAAGTTTTTTTGAATCCATTAAATATTGAAAGGTGAGAAAAGTGTACAATAAGGTTTGAACAATAGTCCTATAAATCTACCCTGATCCTCACTAACATGGAGCTGTAATAGGGGTTAAACAGTATCCTATAAATCTACCCTGATCCTCACTAATCATGGAACTGTAATAGGGGTTAAACAGTAGCCTGTAAATCTACCCCTGATCTCTCACTAATCACGGAACTGTAATAGGGGTTAAACAGTAGTCCTGTAAATCTACCCCTGATCCTCACTAATCACGGAACTGTAATAGGGGTTAAACAGTAGTCCTATAAATCTACCCTGATCCTCACTATCCATACGGACTGTAATAGGGTGAACAGTAGTCCTATAAATCTACCCTGATCCTCACTAATCATAGAACTGTAAAGGGGTTAAACAGTAGTCCTATAAATCTACCCTGATCCTCATAATCATGGAGCTGTAATAGGGGTTAAAAGTAGTCCTGTGAAATCTACCCTGAATCCTCACTAATCATGGAACTGTAATAGGGGTTAAACAGTAGTCCTATAAATCTACCCTGATCCTCACTAATCATTGGACTGTAATAGGGGTTAACAGTAGTCCTGTAAATCTACCCTGATCCTCACTTATCAATGGAGCTGTAATAGGGGTTAAACAGTAGTCCTATAAATCTACCCTGATCCTCACTAATCATGGAACTGTAATAGGGTTAAACAGTAGTCCTGTAAATCTACCCTGATCCTCACTAATCATGAACTGTAATAGGGGTTAAAACGTAGTCCTATAAATCTACCCTGATCCCTCTAATCATGGGCTGTAATAGGGGTTAAACAGTAGTCCTATAAATCTAACCCTGATCCTCACTAATCATGGAAACGTAATAGGGTTAAACAGTAGTCCTATACATCTACCCTGATCCCACTTAATCATGGAACTGTAATAGGGGTTAAACAGTAGTCCTGTAAAATCTACCCCGATCCTCACTAATCATAGGAACTGTAATAGGGGATTAAACAGTTAGTCCTATAAATCTACTCCTGATCCTCACTAATGCATGGATGTAATATGGGGTTAAACAGTAGTCCTATATCATCTACCCTGATCCTCATATAATAATTCTTACTAATATGGAGCTGTTTGACAACGGTCCAGTTGTCGTGCACCGTGACTGTGCAACCGTGAACTGTGCACCGTTGAACTGTGGCACCGTCTCCAGGTGAAAAATATAACAATGTTCTTAGATTTATACTTGAACTGCGTCATCAGATCATTTCCGACGGTGTCTTACGTTCGATTCATAAAAGATACTGAGCATGAATTACCTTGCTTACGGCAGGTTCAAGAAGCCCATTTTTAACTTACGCTCCTGTGTTTCTAATAATGCTCAATTCACGGCACTGAACAGGCCTTTAAAATCAGCAATTTCCCCTTTATAGAATGCTAGCACAGATGTGGGTTCAGTCAGGAACAGCCATGGACCAAAAGAAAAAGCTAACTTTTGGAATTACTTTAAAAATTTTTTGTGTAAGTACTTTTTACACCACTTGCTGGTGAGCTAGGTGTGCAGATTGAAGAGACCCGTAAGCAGCAGCATCAGACTCGGGATTCCAACACCTGAGTAATGTTTGGTAGTGGTCTTTAATTACAATATTACTGAGAGTGAAAACCATACCTGTGGGGTGTGGGGGGGGTTAAACACAGAAAGCACCACGACAAACAGTAGCGACAGATCGTGAGACATATGTTTATGATACTACATTAATCTCTCTAGGAATGATAATAATGGAACATTGATGTTATAATACATTAATCCTCTAGGAATGATAGAGGACCAGACACAAGGAAAGTCCAATATCAACAAATCAACCAAGTAACCAAAATGCCAACAAAACAATCAATAAAATCAATAACAGCTAAACACCCTCTTGTTCCAAGTAAACACAGAGGGTCATTCTAAACCTCTGGTCATCACCCCGCGCTCTCCTAAACCTCTGACCCCTAATAGCCGGTGACTGTCCTGGTCAAGAGGTGTGTCCAACACATTCGTGACCAGATGCATGGGCTTGCCGTCAACCTTCCCGTCGTAGTAACTATTTAAACTGTTAAGTACATTGTAAACCTCATTAGTACATTGATGTAACTTTATGGTAGCAGTGGTCCTCAGTACCCGATTGAATGCCTAGAATAACTCCCTGTTGGCAACACGATCTAAAAACTAACACCACAACCCTGTGAAGACCTAGTCCTGGCTTCTGAAAATGGCAACCCTACCTAGGGCCCCGTAGGGCACCCCTCAGGGCCACACCACACAGGGCCACAACCCTAGGGCTCTGGTTAAAAGTAGTGCAACATATAGGGAATAAGCATTCTCAGAAGCATTCCAGTTGACTTAAACACTATACCCTAGGCTGCTATAGACACAATCACTAAGGTCAAACACAGTATCACTATAAATAACACTCAATAAGTTTCTTTCATGTCAAGTACAACATGGGCTGATAAATAAACACATCGATATAGTTTTCTTATTTCATGGTACAGTCAACATTGGGCCGTATTGACAAACATGATGCATTTAGAATCTTACAAAAACTAGGACAGACACAACCTCCTTCTTATACTAGAATATCACCCGTATCCCCCCGACTCCCCTCCTCCCACCCCGTAACCCCCCCTTCTCCTCCAGCCCGTACCAGTGAGATCTGCACAATGCATCACCGGGGGCAAACTTCCTGCCCTCCAGGACACCTACAGCACCCGATGTCTCAGGAAGGTCAAAAAGTTAATCAGGGACAACAACCACCCGAGCCACTGCCTGTTCACCCCGCTATCATCCAGAAGGCGAGGTCAGTACAGGTGCATCAAAGCGGGGACCGAGAGACTGAAAAACAGCTTCTATCTCAAGGCCATCAGACTGTTAAACAGCCATCACTAACATTGAGTGGCTTCTGCCAACATACAGACTTGATATATTTAGCCACTTTTATAATTAACATTTGGATGTTATAAATGTATCACTAGTCACTTAAACAATGCCACTTGATATAATGTTTACATACCCTACCTTACTCATCTCATATGTATATACTGTACTCGATACCATCTACTGCATCTTGCCCCTATGCCGTTCGGCCATCGCTCATCCATATATTTATATGTACATATTCTTATTCATTCCTTTATACTTGTGTGTATAAGGTAGTTGTTGTGAAATTGTTAGATTACTTGTTAGATATTACTGCACTGTTGGAACTAGAAGCACAAGCATTTCGCTACACTAGCATTAACATCTGCTAACCAAATTTTTTCCAGTACAATACAGGTTCAGCAAATCCCCTTATTGTTTGGGATATCTTTAAATGTACCTTGAGGTCATTCAATTCAATATTCATCAATAATAAAAAAGCAGTTTCTGGCTAAAGAGACAAGACTAACAAGGGAAATCCATGAACTAATAATACAGGTAGATGGCAATAAAAACGATACTACAGCGATACAAAATAAGTTGGAGGAAGAACAAAAAGAACTGGAGGAACTTATTCCAGAACGATCTAATGTAATCTATTACAGAAATAAAGCAAACTGGAGGGAATATGGAGAAATATGCACCAAATCCTTCCTGAATATCCAACATAGGAATGCTAACAAAAATAATTTGCAGAAATTAGGAGTCATCTTTGATTCTCCAAATTATATTTTAATAGAGGAAGCTAAATATTTTAAGCAGAGTTTTTCCGTCTCATCCTCACCCACTGAATGACGATTACTGTAAGGAATTCTTTCCAAATAATATATATATTTTTTTTCAATAACAAATGTACAGAAAGATCAGTGCGAAGAACAAATTACAGAGGAATACATTTTTCAGGCTATTAAATCCTTTCAGTCTGGAAAAACCCCAGGGTTTGATGGCATACCGGATCTTCCTGTCTGGGTTGGCGCCCCCCCTTGGGTTGTGCCATGGCGGAGATCTTTGTGGGCTATACTCGGCCTTGTCTCAGGATGGTAAGTTGGTGGTTGAAGATATCTCTCTAGTGGTGTGGGGGCTGTGCTTTGGCAAAGTGGGTGGGGTTATATCCTTCCTGTTTGGCCCTGTCCGGGGGTATATTGGATGGGCCACAGTGTCTCCTGACCCTTCCTGTCTCAGCCTCCAGTATTTATGCTGCAGTAGTTTATATGTCGGGGGCTAGGGTCAGTTTGTTATAGTACTTCTCCTGTCTTATCCGGTGTCTGTGTGTGAATTGAAGTATGCTCTCTCTAATTCTCTCGGAGGACCTGAGCCTAGGACCACGCCTCAGACTACCTGGCATGATGACTCCTTGCTGTCCCCAGTCCACCTGGCCGTGCTGCTGCTCCAGTTTCACATGTTCTGCTGCGGCTATGGAACCCTGACCTCTTCACCAGACGTGCTCCCTGTCCCAGACCTGCTTGTTTCAACTCCTAGAGACCGCAGGAGCGGTAGAGATACTCTTAATGATCGGCTATGAAAAGCCAACTGACATTTACTCCTGAGGCGCTGACTTGCTGCACCCCGCTCGACCACTACTGTAGATT
>NW_019945884.1:0-4404 GCF_002910315.2 Salvelinus sp. IW2-2015 | reverse complement strand
CAAATTGGTATTTGTCACATACACATGGTTTAGCGAGAGATGTTAATGGCGAGTGTAGCAATGCTTGTGGCTTTCTAGTTCCGACAATGCAGTATATAACCAACAAGTAAGTCTCACTAACAATTCAGCAAGTACACCTAATACAAGCACAGGTGTAATGGGATAAAGAATATGTACATTAAAGATATGGATGATATGCAGTGGGATGGTACAGTAACGGCATAGGCGAAGATGAGGTGTATGGTATAAGTGTACAGTCCTATACATATGAAGATGAGTAATGTGAGGCGTGTTTATGTAACAATAGTGGCATAGTTTATAAGTGGCAGTGATACATGTATTACATAAGATGGCATAGAGTGCGTCAGATTGATATACATGTACATGTATATACATATATCATATGAGAGTGAGTAATGTAGGGTATGTAAACATTATTATTAAGTGGCATGGTTTAAAGTGGCTAGTGACTATACTTTTACATAATTTCCATCAATTCCCTGAGTTATTAAAGTTGCTGGAGTTTGAAGTAGTAAATGTTGGGCAGCGGCCACTGAAATGTAGTTGGTGGCTGTTTAACAGTCCTGATGGCTTGTGAGTAGAAATCTGTTTTAGTCTCTCGGTCCTGCTTTGATCAACCTTCTGACCTCGGCCTTGCTGGATGAAATAGCGGGGTGAACAGGCCCAAGTGGCTCGGGTGGGTTTGTTGTCCTTAGATGATCGTTATGGCCTTTCCTGTGATCGGGGGTGTAGGTGTCCTGGAGGGCAGGTATCTTGTTTTTGCCACGCCGGTGATGGCGTTGTGAAGACTCACTATACTCTCTGGAGAGCCTTAACGGGTTTTGGTGGGCGGAGCAGTTGCCGTACCAAGGCGGTGATACAGCCCAACAGGATGCTCCTCGATTTGTGTCATCTGTAGAAGTTTTGTGAGTGCTTTTGGTGACAAGTCCGAAATTTCTTCAGCCTCCTGAGGGTTGATGGAGCCGCTGCTGTCGCCTTTTTCACACGCTGTCTGTGTGGGTGACCAATTCCAGTTTTGTCCGTTGATGTGTACACCGATGGAACTTAAAGAACTTTCCAACCTTCTCCATCTACTGTCCCCGTCGATGGTGGATAGGGGGGTGCTCTCTGCTGTTTCTGAAGTCTCAACATCATCTCCTTATGTTTTGTTGACGTTGAGTGTCGAGGTTATTTTTCTGACACCACACTCCGAGGCCCTCACCTCTCTCCCGTTGTGCCGTCTCGTCGTTGTTGGTAATAAAGCCTACCACTGTAGTGTCGCCGCAAACTTGATGAATTGAGTTGGAGGCGTGCAATGGCCACCCAGTCATGGGTTGAATAGGGAGTACATGGAAGAGGGCTCAAGAATGCATCCCAGCCTTGTGGGGCCCCAGTGTTGAGGATCAGCGGGGTGGTAAGAATGTTGTTACCGTTACCTACACCACTGGGGGCCGGCCCGTCAGGAAGTCCAGGACCCAGTTTGCACAGGGCGGGGTTCGAGACCCAGGTTCTCTGAGCTTGATGACACGTTTGGAGGACTAGGTGTTAAAATGCTGAGCTGTAGTCATTGAAACAGCATTCTCACATAGGTATTCTCTTGTTCCAGTAGAGGGGTAGGGGAAGTGTGCAGTGTGGTTGCGTTGCGTCGTCTGTGGACCTAGTTTGGGTGTCGGTTAAAGCAAATTGGAGTGGGTTCTAGGGTGTCAGGTAGGGTGGAGGTGAAATATGTCGCTTGACTAGTCTTCAAGCCACTATGAGGACGGAGTGAGTGCTACGGGGCGGTAGTCGTTTAGGCTCAGTTGACCTTAGTTTCTTGGAACAGGAACAATGGTGGCCTCTTGAAGCATGTGGGAAACAGCAACTGGGATAAGGAATGATTGAAATTGTCCTTGAAACACACCGCCAACTGTCTGCGCATTGCTCTGAGGAGCGCTGGGATGCCCCATCTGGGCCTGCAGCCTTGTCGGAAGGGTTATACACGTTTAAATGTTTTAGCTCACCTCGGCTGCAAGTGCGGAGTAGCCTGCAGGTTTTTGGTAGCGGCCGTGTCAGTGGCAGCTGTATTGTCTCAAAGCGAGCAAGAAAGTTATTTAGTCTGTCTGGGAGGCAAGACATCCTGGTCCGCGACGGGGCTGGTTTTCTTTTGTAATCCGTGAATTGACTGTAGACCTTCTGCCACATAACCTCTTGTGTCTGAAGCTGTTGAATTGGTGGACTGCTACTGTTGTCTCTATACTGGACTTAGCTTTGTTTGATTGCCTGTGCGGAGGGAATAGCTACAACTGTTTGTATTCGGTCATGTTTCCGGTCACTTGCCCTGGTTAATGAAGACAGTGGTTCGCGTCTTTCAGTTCACGTGATATGCTGGCCATCATCCACGGTTTCTGGTTGTGGGATGTTTTACGTTGCCTTGTGGGTAACGAATCGTCAATGCACTTTCTATGACCTCGCTCAACCGAATCAGCCTATTCGTCAATGTTGTTGTTGGCGCAATGCGGAACATATCCCAATCCACGTGATCGAAGCAGTCTTTGAAGCGTGAAATCTGATTGGTTCGGCACCAGCGTTGAACAGAACCTGAGGCGCGGGAGCTTGCTCTTTTAGTTTCTGTTTGGTAGGATGGAAGCAACAAAATGGAGTCGTGGTCAGCTTTTTCCGAAAGGAGGGCGGGGGAGGGCCTTATTGCGTCGCGGAAGTTAGTATACAATGATCCATGGTTTACCAGCCTGGTAGCACAATCGATATGCTGATAGAATTTAGGGAGTTTTGTTTCAGATTAGCCTTGTTAAAATCACCAGCATACGATGAATGCAGCCTCAGGGTGTGTGTTTCCAGTTTACAAGAGTCAGATAAAGTTCCGTTCAGGGCCATCGATGTGTGTGCTTGGGGGAAATATATACGGCTGTGATTATGATCGAAGAGAATTCCCTTGGTAGATAATGCGGTCGACATTTGATTGTGAGGAATTCTAAATCAGAGTGAACAGAATGACTTGAGTTCTGTATGTGTTATGTACACACCACGTCTCGTTAATCATAAGGCATACACCCCCGCCCCTCTTCTTACCAGAAATATGTTTGTTTCTGTCGGCGCGATGCGTGAAGAAACCAGCTGGCTGCACCGACTCCGTTAGCGTCTCTCGAGTGAGCCATGTTTCCGTGAAGCAAAGAACGTTACAATCCTGTTGTCTCTCTTGGAATGTTACCCTGCTCGATTTCATCAACCTTATTGTCAAGAGACTGACATTGGTGAGTAGTATGCTAGGAAGTGGAGCGCGTTTGTGCCCGTCTCTCCGAAGACTGACCAGGAGACCCTTCGTTTGCCCCTTTTACGGAGTTGTTGTTTAGGGTCGCCGGCTGGGATCAGATCCATTGTATTGGGTGGAAGGCAAAACACAGGATCCGCTTCGGGAGAGTCATATTCCTGGTTGTAACGATGGTGAGTTGACGTTCTCTTATATTCAGTAGTTTCTCCCGACTGTATGTAATGAAACCTAAGATTACCTGGGGTACCAATGTAAGGAATAACACATAAAAAAACTAAATACTGCATAGTTTCCTAGGAACGCGAAGCGAGGCGGCCATCTCGGTCGGCGCCTAATAACATTATAGTTTAGGTTAGGGTTATAGTTTAGGTTAGGGTTAGGGTTTACTGCAGTGCTAGGGTTATAGTTGAGGTTAGTGTTAGGGTTTACTCTAGGGTTAGGGTTATAGTTTAGGTTAGGGTTTACTGCAGGGTTAGGGTTATAGTTTAGGTTAGAGTTAGGGTTTATAGCTTAGGTTTATAGCAGTGTTAGGGTTTACAGTTTAATTCAACAACATACTTTACACCTGAATCTGAGTTTTAAGAACAGTTGTTGAGGACAGCTCTGAGTGTCCTTGAGGATATAGAGGCTGACTTATCTGTACTGAATCCCTGATTTACCTGTACTGAACACATGATTTACCTGTACTGAATACCTGACCTACCTGTACTGAACACCTGACTTACCTGTACTGAACACCTGATTTACCTGTACTGACTACCTGATTTACCTGTACTGAACACCTGACTTACCTGTACTGAACACCTGACTTACCTGTACTGAACACCTGACTTACCCTTACTGAACACCTGACCTACCTGTACTGAACACCTGACCTACCTGTACTGAACACCTGACTTGCCTGTACTGAACACCTGACTTACTTGTACTGAGCACATGACTTACCTGTACTGAACACCTGACTTACCTGTACTGAACACCTGACTTACCTGTACTGAACACCTGATTTACCTGTACTGAACACCTGACTTACCTGTACTGAACACCTGACTTACCTGTACTGAACACCTGACTTACCTGTACTGAACACCTGACTTACCTGTACTGAACACCTGACCTACCTGTACTGAACACCTGAC
>NW_019945883.1:42947-47982 GCF_002910315.2 Salvelinus sp. IW2-2015 | reverse complement strand
TGTGTGTGTGTGTGTGTGTGTGTGTGTGTGTGTGTGTGTGTGTGTGTGTGTGTACACGTTTCCATTATCAGAAATAGATGTGGAAAGATAATCACAATACATTTCATTCACATAGTAATGCTTTTCATACATATCTAATATTTGTGCCAAGGGGGTAGGCCCGCAGGGGAAAGGGTTGTTTCTGGATCGGACCCATGCCAACCTAAAGCCTGCACTGCATTTCATTCCAATCAGATCCAGGGAGGGTAGTGAATGAGGGCACAGTAATACGCAGCACAGGGGACGGATGTCTCAAGCGTCTCAGAGTAGGAGCGCTGATTTAGGATCAGTTTGACCTTTTAGCTCATAATGAATGAGATTACAGCACTCCTACTCTGAGAGGTTTGAGACATACTGTACAGTCCCAGATTATATGCTTTTCTGAAACTTTTCTAAAGATGATGCTGGGTAACTGAACTCAGGCTCTTATGCTAAGCAGACATCCTCKGAATTCATATAAGTATGTAGCAATCAGTGTAAACGGTCGGGAACATCACCAATCACCAATGGTTTCATCTAATTTCACGAATCATTAGAATAACGCAGAGCCTGTGAAGCAATTAGCAGAACAACATCATGCCAKTGTCTATCCATTTAATACAGCACYGAGAATGTAGACATCTCACTACACAGACAATGGGTKCAATCCWCAAGCAGAGCTGTGTACCATGTAATGAGTTCAACAAACCAGATCTTATTCCAAACAAACACTGAAACCAGAGCAAAGGAAACCTCTCGAGCTACATCTGCTGAAAGGATACATGGATGGATTCATTCGGGTTCGTTGTGTGTGTGTGTGTGTTGTGTGTGGTGTGTGTGTTGTGTGTGTGTGTGTGTGTGTGTGTGTGTGTGTGTGTGTGTGTGTGTGTGTGTGTGTGGTGTGTGTGTGTGTGGTGTTGTGTGTGTGTGTGTGTGTGGTGTGTGTGTGCGCGTGCGACGTGCGTGTGCGTGAGTGTGTGTAGTGTGTTGTGTTTATACAAATGTGATGCTAGAGATGTAACGGTGCTGAGGGTGAGATGATTAATGGTTGATGAAACACTACAACTCTGGACACCATCGCTCAGATTGACTACCGCTCTATTCCTTCGTGTCTCTCCCTGATGTGTGAGACTTGGCCTCCGTCCCCGATGGCACCCTATTCCCTACATAGTGCACTCCTTTTCACCAGGACCCTGGTCAAKAGTAGTGCATTATGTAGGGAATAGGGTGCKATTTGGGACACKGCCTTGCTAATTTGATTAACGACTGTAAACAATTAACAGAATGCACATTTCACAGAATAACAAACACCCTCCTCAGATGGTGGTGTCTGCTGCGTCTCGCACTGATTACCTTGATCACGACTCAAATTGCCATCAGCACATTTCTCCATTGTCTCTTTGTGTGCACTGGATGCTATTACATAGCTATCAATCTCTGGTATGACGCCAGCAGAAAGACTGAGGCTGCACTGAATGGAAACAATGTTCAATTGCAGGCAGTTTACAGTAACAAGCACAATAAGGAACTTATCATCTAAAATAACCTGTTACCAACCTCAAACCATTTCAACCAAGCCAAAAAGAMAATGTTTCTATTTGGAGTATTGAATTTCATTGCAATACAGTATTGTTGCTTATTCTCAGCATCTCAAATGCTGTTAATTTATATCCTGTGTATAAAGGGTACAGTACATTCAGATAGCTCTTCTTCAGTTCAGACCTGTTCTTCAAAGGTTACAATACCCCCAGTTGTTAATCTGGCATTAAACACTAGAGTTTCCTCTCTATACCAACAGTGTTGAGTTGCAGCAGCAGCACCAACATTAAGCCTTGTTAAAAGGCTATAGCCTCGATGTGTTCACAAAGCCTCCCCATTTTCCGCAGGCATCAGACTGCACCGCCGTTGAGACACACAAACAATAGGTAACAACCATGGGCTGCTTTGACTTGCCTGTGTGTGTGTGTGTGTGTGTGTGTGTGTGTGTGTGTGGTGGTGTGTGTGTGTGTGTGTGTGTGTGTTGTTGTGTGTGTGTGTGTGTGTGTGTGTGTGTGTGTGTGTGTTGTGTGTGTGTGTGGTGGGTTTTGTGTGTGGTGTGTGTGTGTGTGTGTGTGTTGGTGTGGTGTGTTGTGGGTGTGGTAAAGGAAGAAAGAAGGCCCCTAAATACGTGTATCTTTGAAGGAGTCAAACCCATAAATAATAAAGTTGCGGACGGCAGTGGCCAGAGACGTGCATGTGAGGCTCACAGGGAAAGAAAGGCTGTCAGGTCGCGGTGTCAGCGGGGCATGGCGAAATGGATGCAGCGAGCTGACGCAGGGCATTAAAGGAGCTGTTAGGCAGGTTTACAGTGGAGAGAGGGTGTGGAGAAGAGAGGGTAGAGGTTGGAGGGTGGAGGGGGTGATGGAGAGGAAATGGGAGAGAGGAGAGGGAGAGAGGTGGAAGGGAGAGGGGGAGAGGGGAGAGGGAGAAAGGTGGAGAATGGGGCAGGGGGAGAAGAGGGGTTGGGAGAGACCAGGAGGGGGGAGAAGAGGGTAGAGGTGGAGGTGGGAGATGGGGTGATGGAGAGGAAAATGGAGAGAGGAAGAGGGAGAGAGGTGGAAGAGGGAGGGGGAGAAGAGAGGGTTGGAGAACAGGAGGGGTGGGGAGGGAGAGGTGGAAGATGAGAGGGGGAGAGGGGAGGGAGGGTGGGGAGAGGTGGAGAGGGGAGGGGGAGAAGGCAGGGGTTGGAGAGTGACTCAATATTTTGGACAAAAAAGAGGAATGTACTAAGTAGGCTGGGATGTCAATTAAATCAAACTACGCAAGAGACAATGATCACAAGTCAGTCATAACGTGGCTGGCTAATGGAACTAGCCGTATTTATTTAATAGGACCAAGCTAAACACGGACCTAATGTTTGCTAGCTATGCTAGCGTTAGGAGGATGTCAATGTATTGCGGAGGAGTGGTGAGTGACTGACTTTTCCCATTATATCAGTTTTTCGGTGGCTGGTCAGCTAGAGATGCAGGTGTCATTTGGTAAGCTAGCAAAAATGTGAATCACTTTACTAGCTAGCTATGCTATAACTTGAATGACTGTTATCCAGTTAGCATATTCATTCTAGCTATCTACTCCGATTTCAGAGCATCTCGTCTGAGTGTGCCAGAGCGCATAATAATTGATGATTACAAAAGGCGCAACACCTGCTGAATATGACCGGTGTCAGTAAAGGTACACAAAAAAAGTAATAGTTGTCGTGAACGCTCTAGTAACATGTAAAAACCAACCTAACAGCTTCAGAGTGAGGGGTTTCTTTAGCCAGTTAGCCTGGGTGCTTGGTTGGGACAAGCGTGCATTGGCAGGCAAGCAGCAGAAGGACGAGCAGGTTACTATTCCACACAATTATCAGTGCAATGTTGACGGCCAACTATCTGAAAAAGGTGTTTATTGTATTTCCTTCGTTAGATTTGAACTCATCTGGCTCTGGCTAGCATTAGTTGTTGATCTTGTTGTTGTGTTGATGTGCATATAGGGAAGATAGCCTACCTTTTCAATGGTTGCTTGATCAATAAATAGGACTGTAAAGTTCCTAAATGTGCTCGCTTGTCAGAAAAAAGTGTCATATTCTTCATGGAGTTGTATAAGAACAGATTGTAATAAGATATAATGTTGCTAAAATCATTTCCACTTTAAGAACACCTGCTCTTTCCATGACACAGACTGACCAGGTGAATACAGGTGAAAGCTATGATCCCTTATTGATGTCACTTGTTAAATCCACTTCATCAGTGTAGATGAAGGGGAGGAGACAGGTTAAGAAGGTTTTGTAAGCCTTGAGACAATTGAGATATGGAATGTGTATGTGTGCGATTCAAAGGGTGAATGGGCAAGACAAAATACTTACATGCCTTTGAACAGGGTATGGTAGTAGGTGCCAGGCGCACCGGTTTGTGTCAAGAACTGCAACGCTGCTGGGTTTTTCACACTCAACAGTTTCCCATGTGTATCAAGAATGGTCCACCACCCAAAGGACATCTAGTCACATTGACACAACTGTGGGAGGCTTTGGAGTCAACATGGGCCAGCATCCCTGTGGAACGCTTTTGACACCTTGTGGATTCCATACCCCAACGAATTGAGGCTGTTCTGAGAGGGGGGGGGGGGTTGCAACTCCATATTAGGAAGGTGTTTCTATTGTTGGTATATGATCGCTGTATATGATCGCAGGTCCTCTTCTGACTGGAGAGGTGCGGGGGCTGTTTGTGTATCTGCATGTGCGTATGCATTAGCGGGGCAGGGTGTGTGTGCGTTTGTGTGTGTGTGTGTGCGTTTGCGTGTGTGTTTGTTTGTGTTCCCCGGGGGCTCTCATTAAAGGAGATCTCAGACTGATGCTTTGTGTGCTACTGACTTAGGAGCCCAACAGGGGAGATGGGGGAGAGGTTGCAGGAGTCATTTAATTGAGCGTGCCCAGACCTATAGCGATCCAATTCATCAGTATTCTTTTGTGTGCCACTCATCCTGGATAGATATGATTTGGCAATTGAATAAACCTTGACATCTTGTGGGATTAAATTACCATGGCACTGGCGGACTGGCAGTATATGCAGGATTGTGGTTATCGTGCTCAACCAGAGTATCTCCAATGAACATATGAGAAGAAAAACACAAACAATTGATAAATAAAATCTACTCCAATCCAAATGAACGAAATATAACAATTGTGATAGTTTTAGATGATGTCTAAACGATCTCCAATGTAAGAAAGTTGGGGGATTGTTTGGAGTAAAGAAATCTGCATCGGCCTGTTGAGTTGAGAGACAATACTAATTCAATGAAGTGCTATAAAGCAGAAAAAAACAACCACAAAAATGAAAAAGAATAGTGAAATAATGATTCTCCCCTTTAAAGTTCATTCCATCTACAAGTGGTCCAACATGACTCACTCCTCTACAGCAGGGATGGGCAACTGGCGATCCCCTTTTGTTGGTCGCGGATCAATACACCCCCCCAAAAAAATATTTCAAAAAAAAATATATAT
>NW_019945883.1:32926-42922 GCF_002910315.2 Salvelinus sp. IW2-2015 | reverse complement strand
TTGTATAAGAACAGATTGTAATAAGATATAATGTTGCTCTAAAATCATTTCCATTTAAGAACACCTGCTCTTTCCATGACCAGACTGCCAGGTGAATACAGGTGAAAGCTATGATCCCTTATTGATGTCACTTGTTAAATCCACTTCAATCAGTGTAGATGAAGGGGAGGAGCAGGTTAAAGAAGGTTTTGTAGCCTTGAGACAATTGAGATATGGATGTGTATGTGTGCGATTCAAAGGGTGAATGGGCAAGACAAAATACTTACATGCCTTTGAACAGGGTATGGTAGTAGGTGCAGGCGCACCGGTTTGTGTCAAGAACTGCAACGCTGCTGGGTTTTTCACACTCAACAGTTTCCCATGTGTATCAAGAATGGTCCACCACCCAAAGGACATCTAGTCAACTTGACCAAACTGTGGGAGGCTTTGGAGTCAACATGGCCCAGCATCCCTGTGGAAGCGCTTTGTACACCTTGTGGATTCCATACCCCAACGAATTGAGGCTGTTCTGAGAGGGGGGGGGGGGGGGTTGCAACTCCATATTAGGAAGGTGTTTCTATTGGTTGGTATATGATCGCTGTATATGATCGCAGGTCCTCTTCTGACTGGGAGAGGTGCGGGGGCTGTTTGTGTATCTGCATGTGCGTATGCATGTAGCGGGGCAGGGTGTGTGTGCGTTTGTGTGTGTGTGTGTGCGTTTGCGTGTGTGTTTGTTTGTGTTCCCCGGGGGCTCTCATTAAAGGAGATCTCAGACTGATGCTTTGTGTGCTACTGACTTAGGAGCCCAACAGGGGAGATGGGGGAGAGGTTGCAGGAGTCATTTAATTGAGCGTGCCCAGACCTATAGCGATCCAAATTCATCAGTATTCTTTTGTGTGCCACTCATCCTGGATAGATATGATTTGGCAATTGAATAAACCTTGACATTCTGTGGGATTAAATTACCATGGCACTGGCGGACTGGCAGTATATGCAGGATTGTGGTTATCGTGCTCAACAGAGTATCTCCAATGAACATATGAGAAGAAAAACACAAACAATTGATAAATAAAATCTACTCCAATCCAAATGAACGAAATMTAACAATTGTGATAGTTTTAGATGATGTCTAAACCGATCTCAATGTAAGAAAGTTGGGGGATTGTTTGGAGTAAAGAAATCTGCATCGGCCTGTTGAGTTGAGAGACAATACTAATTCAATGAAGTGCTWTAAAGCAGAAAAAAACACACAAAAAAATGAAAAGAATAGTGAAAATGATTCTCCCCTTTAAAGTTCATTCCATCTACAAGTGGTCCAACATGACTCACTCCTCTACAGCAGGGATGGGCAASTGGCGATCCCCCTTTTGTTGGTCCGCGGATCAATACACCCCCCCAAAAAAATATTTCAAAAAAATATATATACAGTATATATGGCCCCATGGCACAAGGATCTGTACATAATTCCTGGAAACTGAAAATGTCCCAGTTCTTCCATGGCGTGCATACTCACCAGAGATGTCACCCTTTTGTCTTATCTTGATTATTGTCCAGTCGTGTGGTCGAGTGCCGCAAGGAAAAACCTAGTTAACTGGCCCAGAACAGAGCGGCACGTCTTGCTCTTCATTGCAACCAGAGGGCTGATATAAATACTGTGCATGCCAGTCTCTCTTGGTTAAGAGTTGAGGAGAGACTGACTACATCACTTCTTCTTTTTATAAGAAACATTAATGTGTTGAAAAGCTCTGACACACACACTTATCCCACCAGACATGACACCAGGGGTCTGTTCACAGTCCTCAAATCCAGAACAAATTCAAGAAAGCGTACAGTATTATATAGAGCCATTATTGCAGGGAACTCCGTTCAATCTCATACTGCCGAAGTGAACAGCAAACCTGGTTTCAAAAAACTATCAAATCAAATCAAGTGTTATTAGTCACATGCGCACCTTACAGTGAAATGCTTACTTACGAGCCCCTAACCAAACAATGCAGTTTAAAAAAATGTATGAATAAGAATAAGAAATAAAAGTAACAAGTAATTAAAGAGCAGCAGTAAAACAACAATAGCGAGACTATATACAGCAGGGTACCGGTACAGAGTCAATGTGCGGGGGCACAGGTTAGTTGAGGTAATATGTACATGTAGGTAGAGTTATTAAAGTGACTATGCATAGATGATAACAACAGAGAGTAGCAGCGGCATAAAATAGGGTGGGGGATGGGTAGAAGCTGTTAAGAAGCCTCTTGGACCTAGACTTGGCGCTCTGGTACCACTTACCGTGCGGTAGCAGAGTCTATGACTAGGGTTGCTGGAGTCTTTGACAATTTTTAGGGCCTTCCTCTAACACCGCCTGGTATAGAGATCCTGGATGGCAGGAAGCTTGGCCCCAGTGATGTACTGGGCCGTACGCACTACCCTCTGTAGTGCCTTGCGGTCGGAGGACGAGCAGTTGCCATACCAGGCAGTGATGCAACCAGTCAGGATGCTCTCGATGGTGTAGCTGTAGAACCTTTTGAGGATCTGAGGACCCATACCAAATCTTTTCAGTCTCCTGAGGGGGAATATGTTTTGTCGTGCCCTCTTAACAACTGTCTTGGTGTGGTTGGACCATGTTAGTTTATTGGTGATGTGGACACCAAGGAACTTGAAGCTCTCAACCTGCTCCACTACGGCCCCGTCGATGAGAATGGGGGCGTGCTCGGTCCTCTTTTTCCTGTAGTCCACAATCATCTCCTTCATCTTGATCACGTTGAGGGAGAGGTTGTTATTCTGGCACCACACGGACAGGTCTCTGACCTTCTCCCTATAGGCTGTCTCGTCGTTGTCGGTGATCAGTCCTACCACTGTTGAGTCATCGGCAAACTTAATGATGGTGTTGGAGTCATGCCTGGCCGTGCAGTCATGAGTGAACAGGGAGTACAGGAGGGGGCTGAYCACACASCCCTGAGGGGCCCCTGTGTTGAGGATCAGCGTGGCGGATGTGTTGTTACCTACCCTTACCACCTGGGGGCGGCCTGTCAGGAAGTCCAGGATCCAGTTGCAGAGGGAGGTGTTTAGTCCCAGGCCCCTTAGCTTATTGATGAGCTTTGAGGGAACTATGGTGTTGAACGCTGAGCTGTAGTCAATGAATAGCATTCTCACATAGGTGTTCCTTTTGTCCAGGTGGGAAAGTGCAGTGTGATGCATCATAAGATTGATCATCTGTGGATCTGTGGCTGTAGTGAAATTGCAGTGGGGCTAGGGGTTTCGGGATAATGGTGTTGACATGTGCCATACCAGACCTTCAAAAGCCACTTCATGGCTACATGTAGTATGCATATAGGCAGGTACCTTGTGTTTTCATTTGGCGCACAGGGACTATGGTGTTTGCTTAAACATGTTGGTAATTACAGACTCAGGACGAGGTTGAAACCATTGATCGTGCGTGCATTTGCAGTACGATGCCTGTAATCCTCTGGCCCTGCGTGTCCGAAGTTGACCTTAAGTCTCTCACTGCGGAGTTAGCTGAGTGCCCACAGTTTTCCAAAACAGCTGGTGCTCTCATGCATGTTCAGTGTTATTGCCTCAAGCGAGCATAGAAGTAGTTGTAGCTCGTCTGGCAGGAGTGTTCACTGCGCAGCTCTCGCTGTGCTTCCCTTTATATCTGTAATTGTCAGCCCTCCACATCCGACGAGCATCAGAGCCGGTGTAGTACAATCGTGTTAGTCCGTTATTGACGGCTTCCTGTTTGATGGTTCGTGGGCTGATTGTTATAAGCTTCCGGGTTAAGTCTCTCTTCCAGCTCTACCCTTACTCTAGTGTGATGTTTGCCCTGTATTCCATTGGCTTTCTGGTTGGTATAGTATGTCTCACTGTGGGGACGATGTCTCGGAGCACTTTATTGTATGAAGCCAATGACTGCATGTGGTGTTCCTCAATGCCATTGGAGGAATCCTGAAGGCATATTCCAGTCTTGATAGCAAAACAGTTCCTGTAGCTTGCATTGCTTTCATCTGACCACTTTTTTATTGATCGAGTCAGGTGCTTCCTGTTTCATTTTTGCTTGTTTAGCAGGAATCAGGAGTGGAATTATGGTCAGATTTGCCAATTGAGGGCGAGGGAAGCTTTGTATGTGCTGCTGTGTGTGGAGTAAAGGTGGCCAGAGTTTTTACTTCTGTTTTAACATGCTGATAGAATTTTCTATATGGTAAGTTTGCCCTGCATTAAAGTCCCCGGCTACTAGGAGCGCCGCCTCTGTGGTGAGCATTTCCTGTTTGCTTATTGCGGAATACAGCTCGTTCAGCGCGGTCCTCTGCCAGCATCAGTCTGTGGTGGTATGTGACAGCTACGAAAAATACGAGTGAAAACTCTCTAGGTAGATAGTTGGTGCTACGGTGTCATTAGATACTCTACCTCAGGCAAGAAAAACCTTGAGTCTTCCTTAGATATCGTGTACCAGCTGTTATTTATAAAAATGCATCGTCCGCCGTCCCCTATCCTGGGGCAGCAGGTAGCCTAGTGGTTAGACTGTTGGGCCAGTAACCAAAAAGTTGCTGGATTGAATCCCCGAGCTGACAAGGTAAAAATCTGTTGTTCTGCCCCTGAACAAGGCAGTTAATCCACTGTTCCCCGGTTGGCTGTCATTGTAAATAAGAATTTGTTCTTAATTGACTTGCCTAGTTAAATAAAGGTGAAATAAAAAATCCTGCTGGTACAATGTATGTTGTTCTTCCACGACTCCGTGAAGCATAAGATGTTACAGTTGTGAATGTCCCATTGGTAGATAAACAACACCTCTCCCCTATTTGACTTAGATGGTTTATGTATATGTATTGATATGTAGGCTGTTTGTGCCTTTTGTAAAAATAAAAAGATTTGTGTAGTTCTGTTCATGAGCTGTTGTTCTGTATTACGTCATGTTTCATGGTTTTTGTGGACCCTAGAACGAGTAGCTGCTGCTTTTGCAACAGGGGATCCTTACAAAATACCAAAATACCAAAAATATTGCATGTTTGGGATGTGTTCCAGTTCCCGCCAATATCCAGCAACTTCACACAGCCATTGAAGAGAGTGGGACAACATTCCACAGGCCACAATCAACAGCCTGATCAACTCTATGCGAAGGAGATGTGTTACGCTGCATGAGGCAAATGGTGGTCATACCAAATACTGACTGGTTTTCTGATCCATGCCCCTACCTTTTTTTGGGGGGGGGTATCTGTGACCAACAGATGCATATCTGTATTCCCAGTCATGTGAAATCGATAGATTAGGGCCTAATGAATTTATTTCAATTCTGATTACCTTATATGAAAAGCAACTCAGTAAAATCATTGAAATTGTTGCATGGTGCGTTTATATTTGTGTTCAGTATACACAGTACATGTATAAAAAAATGGGGAACTCAGTCGGGGTCTCAATTTACCATTGAAAGTTAGAATAGTAGAAAATAAAAGGTGCCATTTCTAAATGTGGTTTTGCATCAGCAGTTATTCTCTTGTTATGTCAGTCACTCACTGACAGTCACTCAACTAGCCCATGTCAGAATATTTTTGGGGGATTGGTAAGTTAGTCTAGCCAGCTATCTAAATTTGTGGTAATTATGGTTGTACTGACATTGATTTTGTTAGTCACTCTCACTCAGATTGCAAACATTTCTCTCCACCTTATGGGGAAAATGTGTAGAATTGCAGGAAATTAGCTTAAAACAGCACATTTTTCTCTCCGCCCCTTAAAAAATGTGTTTGAGAAATGAACTTCTAAAAGGAGGGCCGCTAAAAATAGGGTGTGTGGGCAAGGCCCCCAAAGGCTCTGACTGCATGTGTGGGTGGGAATGTGGGTATGCAGACCCGGGAGCCACTCCGTCCCCTCATGATGACTTCAGATTTGTTGTGGCCCCCATCCCATTAAGTTGCCCATCCCTGATTTAGATTATGTCCATAATTAGAACAGAAAAGTCCTTCTGAGATTGAGGATGTCCTAATATGTGGCTGAGTGGGTCAGAATCCTGTATCCAGGCAGCATGCTGCTAGCCTTATGAAGTGCATTTGGTATTCAGCTGTTCTCCTGCAGAAGGAGATGGATCATTTGTGGTTGATCTCCCTACAAGACACCTGTTGGCCTGCAGATGATGAGCTCAATACTATTCTGCCTCCGTCCTTTCTATTTCCTGCTCTGCTCTGGTAACAGTTCGGCAAATGGCAAATGGCACCCTCTATGTTCCCCTATGGTCCTGGTCAAAAGTAATGCACTATATGGAATAGGGAGACATTTGGATGTAGCAATGCTCTGCTCATGCTCACCAAAACTGTATGGAGATCCTACTGGACGCGTTCATCTCCAAGCTGGAGCGCATCTGTATGAGATCCTAGCGTGAGGCGTCATCTCCAAGCTGGAGCTTCATCTGTATGGAGAGATTCCTACTTGGAGCGTCATCTCCAAGCTGGAGCGTCATCTGTATGGAGATCCTAGCTGGAGCGTCATCTCCAAGCTGGAGCATCATCTGTATGGAGATCCTAGCTGGGGCGTCATCTCCAAGCTGTGAGCGTCATCTGTATGGAGATCCTAGCTGGAGCGTCATCTCCAAGCTGGAGCATCATCTCCAAGCTGGAGCGTCATCTGTATGGAGATCCTTAGCTGGAGCTTTCATATCCTAGCTGGAGCGGTCATCTGTATGGAGATCCTAGCTGGAGTGTCATCGTGTATGGAGATCCTAGTGGAGCACATCTGTATGGAGGTCCTCCTGGAGCTTCATCACTGTATGGGATCCTGGGGAGCGTCATCTGTTAGGGTCCTAGATGGAGCGTCATTCTGTTATGGAATCATAGCTGGGCTTTCATCTGTATGGAGATCCTAGATGGAGCTTCATATGTATGGAGACCCTAGCTGGAGCGATCATCTGTATGGAGATCCTACCTGGAGCGTCATCTGTATGGAATACCTAGCTGGAGCGTCATCTGTATGGAGATCATAGCTGGAGATAATCTTATGGAGATCATAGCTGGAGCTCACTGTATGGAGACCTAGAGGAGCTTCATCTGTAGGTGAGATTCCTAGGGAGCGTCATCTGTATGGAGATCCTACCTGGAGCATCATCTGTATGGAGATTCGCTAGGCGAGAGCGATCATCTGTATGGGATTCCTAGCTGGAGGCTCATCTGTATGGAGATCCTACTGGAGCGTCATCTTATGGAGATCCTACTGGAGCATCATCTGTATTGGAGACTCCGAGTGGGAGCCATTCATCTGTATGGACATCCTAGCTGGAGCTCAGCTGTATGGGACCTGGAGCATCATCTGTTATGGAGAGCTGGAGCTTATACACGAGTAGCTCTGCTGCTGAATCATAATCATCTAGATTCACACCATGTAGCAGCAGATGGTAGCACCCTGTTCAACCTCTATGTACGTACGTTCACTGGCTATATGGCTGACTTAGCTTAACAGGCGGAGCAACGGCACTGAAACATGACAAAGTCTGTGTTTTGCCTGTCTTGGAGTTGAAGCGTAGCGTGTAGCATGTGATCCCAGTGCTGCCTGTCAATAAATGCTCTATCATTGCCTCTAAACAGATCAGTGAAAATTGATACCTGTTGCTATATGGTTCCTAACAACCAACAGTCAGGCAGTCTTTAATGTGTTGATGGAAGTTGTTCTGTGAACCACTCTCGCACTATGAGTAACCAGAGAGCCTGAGATGTGAAGACTTCTTTGTAGCCCTGCGGAGGTAATGCATTTTGCCCAGGCAATTACTTAGCAGGGCTAAACACATTAGACCCAGACACAGGCACACCCAAGTCTGAACCCCAGCCAGTCACATATGCATAACACACTCCTGACTCTTAGTTGAACCCAGATTGATCACAAATGGAGTCCATTGGGGTTCACAGTGGGTTTATATTGGGTTACACGTGGGTTTGTATTGGATTTACAGTGGGTTTATATTGGGGTTAACCGTGGGTTTGTATTGGATTTTACAGTGGGTTTTACAGGGTAATTTTGGGTTTATATTTTGGGTTTATATTGGGTTTACAGTGGGTTTATTGGGTTATATGGGTTTACAAGTGGGTTATAGGGCATTTGTTTAAATAGTATTAAGTGGGTTTATGGATGTTTTAAGTGGGTTTACCAACTTTCAGTGGTTTTATATTTGGGTTTACATGGGTTTACAGTTGGGGGGGTTATATTGGGTTTCACAGTGGGTTTACATTGGGTTTATATTGGGTTTACACGGGCTTGGTTTATATTGGTTTACAGTAGGTTTATATTGGTTAGAGGTATATTTTCACAATGGGTTTGACAGTGGGGTTTATATTGGGTTTGTATTGGGTTTACAGTGGGTTTATTTGGGGTGTTTAGGTGGTTTACATGGTTATTTGGGTTTACAGTGGGTTTCTATTGGGTTTACAGTGGGTATTATTTGAGTTATAAGGGTGGTTACAGTGGGTTATTTGGGTTTACAGTGGGTTTGTATTGGGTTATTTGGTGTTACAGTGGGTTTACAGTGGGTTATATTGGTTTACAGTTGGGTTATTTTGCGGTTTACAGGTAGGTTTACAGTTGGTTTGTTATTGGGGTTTACAGTGGGTTAATTTTGGGTTTACAGTGGGTTTTTGTATTGTGTTTACAGTAGGTTTATGTGTGGTTTACAGTGGGTTTAAATTGAGTTTTACAGTGGGTTATGGTGGGTTGTTTTGTGGTTTACGTGGGTTAACAGTGGGTTTGTTATTGGGG
Source organism: Salvelinus sp. IW2-2015 (assembly GCF_002910315.2). Classification (NCBI taxonomy): domain Eukaryota; kingdom Metazoa; phylum Chordata; class Actinopteri; order Salmoniformes; family Salmonidae; genus Salvelinus; species Salvelinus sp. IW2-2015. Next base: position 34,225 of record NW_019945883.1, on the reverse strand, counting down.
TTTATCAGTGGGTTTATAGTGGTTTAAGTGGGTTTATTTTGGGGTTAATAGTTCATCAAACTGGTCCATGACTTTTCTCTCAGCCTCTCTAGGTGCTACCATCTTTATTCTGCTTAGGTCCAGCTCTCCAGGGCACGCCAGCAGTCTCATTTGCTATCACTCTCCCCCGTATACCCGTCATAATCCCAAAACAGAGCATTATCTGACATGTTAAGAGGTGATGGATTAGGAGATTGGCTTTGTGTGGTAACTTAAGCCAGCTATATGATTTCATGTTGTTGACTTGTCTCCCTGGCTGCATGCTGAGAAATGATGTCCATGTTGTTGACTTGTCTCCCTGGCTGCATGCTGAGGAGAATGATGTTTCATGTTGTTGACTTGTCTCCCTGGCTGCATGCTGAGGATGATGGTTCATGTTGTTGATTTGTCCTCCTGGTCTGCACTGCTGAGAATGAATGTTCATGTTGTTGACTGTCTGCTGCTGCATGCTGGGGAATGATTTCATGTTGTTGATTGTCTTCCCTGGCTGCATGCTGAGGGAGAGAGATGGTTCATGTTGTTGACTTGTCTCCCTGCTGCATGCTGAGGGAATGATTGTTCCTGTTGTTGACTTTGTCTTCCCTGGCTGCATGCTGAGGGAATTGATGTCTTGTTGTTGACTTTGCTCCCCTGGCTCTGCATGCTGAGGGGAATGATGTTCATGTGTTACTTTCTCCTCGCATTGCTAGATGAATGTCATTGTGCTTTCTCCTGGCTGCATGCATGAGGAATGATGTTCATGTGTTGACTATGCATCCGGCTGGGCGTTGCGGGTGACTGTTCATCTGGTAGTGGAGGATGATTGGAGTCAATAGCAATTGAAGAAGTCCAGAAACAATAACCCATCGCACTTCATTGTCATTTTATTGTCTAATAATTTGGCCTTTATTCAGACTCAAGCCCGCCTCAGATTTGATGCAAACGGGTTGCACAATTCCGTTAACTTTCCCAAATGCTTCGTTTTGCCCAGAAGTTCTAGTTGGGATTTCAGGCTTCTCTTACCAGACTCCGGGAATCTTCCAGACAGGATTTCTGTAAAACCTATGCATTTTTAAAAACCACTGGTTGGCAAATGCGCCACTCACGATCCACGAAGCTGTGTGTCTGTGTAAAACCCCAGTGTGTGTTTCTGCTCTCCTGATCTGAGCACCAGTCTGGTATGATGATGGGGAGACTGACAGAGGACTGGGCCATCTGTTTTCACTAATGTGGGAAATCTTTGACTGATGACAAAGTCACAACCAACTGGTTCGTGATGAT
>NW_019945883.1:28598-29746 GCF_002910315.2 Salvelinus sp. IW2-2015 | reverse complement strand
TCATCTGTATGGAGATCCTAGCTGGAGCGTCATCTGTATGGAGATCCTACCTGGAGCATCATCTGTATGGAGATCCTAGCTGGAGCATCATCTGTATGGAGATCCTAGCTGGAGCATCATCTGTATGGAGAGCTGGAGCATCATCTGTATGGAGAGCTGGAGCTTTATCACGAGTAGCTCTGCTGCTGAATCATAAATCATCTAGATTCACACCATGTAGCAGCAGATGGTAGCACCCTGTTCAACCTCTATGTACGTACGTTCACTGGCTATATGGCTGACTTAGCTGAACAGCGGAGCAAAGGCACTGAAACATGACAAAGTCTGTGTTTTGCCTGTCTGGAGTTGAAGCGTAGCGTGTAGCATGTGATCCCCAGTGCTGCCTGTCAATAAATGCTCTATCATTGCTCTATAACAGATCAGTGAAAATTGATACCTGTGCTATATGGTCTCCTAACAACCAACAGTCAGGCAGTCTTTAATGTGTGATGGAAGTTGTTCTGTGAACCACTCTCGCACTATGAGTAACCAGAGAGCCTGAGATGTGAAGACTTCTTGTTAGCCCTGCTGAGGTAATGCATGTTGCCCAGGCATTACCTTAGCAGGGCTAACACATTAGACCCAGACACAGGACACCTAAGTCTGAACCCCAGCCAGTCACGTATGCATAACACACCTCCTGACTCTTAGTTGAACCCAGGATTGATCACAAATGGAGCCCATTGGGTTCACAGTGGGTTTATATTGGGTTAACCGGGGGTTTGTATTGGATTTACAGTGGGTTTATATTGGGTTAACCGTGGGTTTGTATTGGATTTACAGTGGGTTTATATTGGGTTAACCGTGGGTTTATATTGGGTTTACAGTGGGTTTATTTTGGGTTTATATTGAGTTTACAGTGGGTTTATTTTGGGTTTACATTGGGTTTACAGTGGGTTTATATTGGGTTTACAGTGGGTTTACATTGGGTTTATATAGGGTTTACAGTGGGTTATAGTGGGTTTATATTAGGTTTACAATAGGTTTACAGTGGGTTTATATTGGGTTTACAGTGGGTTTACATTGGGTTTATATTGGGTTTACAGTGGGTTTACAGTGGGTTTATATTGGGTTTACAGTGGGTTTACATTGGGTTTATATTGGGTTTA
>NW_019945883.1:14890-28573 GCF_002910315.2 Salvelinus sp. IW2-2015 | reverse complement strand
ACTGGTAAACCTATTGTAAACCACAACAATATAAGACACCACTATAAAGTATGTGGGACACTAGCTCACATCTGGAACCCATTAGTCATGATCCAAATCATTGGACCACTCTCAATAATGGTAGGAGTATCGGCTCTCGCTATAGTCATAGTCACTTAAACCTGCTATACCTGTTAAACCCAATATAAACCAACAGCAAGTATCCACTCTTTACACACTAGGGAAGCTGGCTTTCCAACCACGATTGAACTGAAATGCAATATCAGCAGTCACTCAACCGGTTACAGCCTCCACTCTTTAGGAGAAGCGCGAATATAACACCCAGATCTGGTTAGGAAATCAATACAAACCACGGTAACCCAATATACATTATACCTGACCTCGAGGTATGAAAACGCACATGGGACTCCATTGGCTCGGATCACTCTTTCCCTTGGGGAGACTAACTGAAGAGTCAGGAGCGTTTTGTGTTTCACTCGCACTTATTGAGCATGGTGCTCTTGGGGAGATTTTAACTATGGGGCCTTGTGTCTGGGTCTGCAATGGGTGGTTGAGGCGCACTTGGCTATGGTCACATTACTAGGCCTGGGCCACCATGCGCATGTCTACATCTAGTGAGGTTGGGCGCTGATGTTGGGCGGTCTCAGCGAGGGGCTACACATGAAGCGTTCGTCGCATGACATCCTAGCCGGTTCTTCACTGAGATTTATCATCCCACTAAAGGAGTGGTTCGAGAAGTGGGGCTCATCGAAGGAGTAAAGCTTGTCGCATATTGTCGACAGCCAGTCCAAAGTTCTTCCACACCGACCTCAAACAAACAATTTTTGTATTTACCACAAAGCTTTGTGCAAGGAGGCATAGTCATAGCATTTAAACGCACTCTGGAGAGGGACTTGGTTGGGTTGGACAGTGAGGAAAGGAGCGATATAGGCCACAGGGTTATCCCCAAACTGTTCTTGCCTCAACTGATCTGTTATAGGAGGGAATTGATACAGCAATTTTATTGACAGGCAGCACTGGGGGATTCAACAAGTTGCGTGAAGCACAGAATTGTCCTAGACATGCTGATCCGCATTCAGAGCTCATCCAGGACAGCGTCAAATAGCGCTATAAAGGGACTTTTATCTTCATCTAGCTGCGCTCACGGTCTTCAGTGGCAACTTCTAGTCTGATCCAGGCAGGGTCATGCAGCCCAGACTAACGCTACATGCTCAGTTCACCTTAAGCTCGTGACGGTACTCGACATTAAGAGTCTTGCACCGAGAGGGTCAGCATACGACCTGTAAGAAGTAACAAGATACTTTGTCTAAGTCTACAACATTGGTGTGAATCTAGGATGATTACAACAGTGGATGCACGCCCAGGCAGGCACGACTACACCACGCGTTAGATAAAGGCTGCGCAGCAGCGCTCCAATGAGAGGGGTCTAGATTAGTCTAGCCAAGACGTGGTCGCTCAACAAGAGCGGGGTATGCATGGCAATGGCGGGTAGTCCTCCAGCTAGGGAAAGGGTCATCCATACTAGAATTGATGCTTCCAGGCTTAGGGATCCATCACAAGAGTTGAATCGCGGCAGGGGGGGTGCTCCGAGGGCAGATGACGGCTGGGGGGGGCAGTAGGGAGTGGAGATGATACCAGAATATCTACAACCTAGGGATCGCAGTTCCCATAGCGGGATGACCTTCCAGGGAGGACTCTAGTCAGAGACATTGATCAGATGTCTTTACCAAGTGGGACTCCATAACAGATGAACCGCTAAGCGTAGACGAGTCTGCCATAGTGCAGAGTATGAAGCTTACCAGATGTAGGGTTCCAGATACAGGATGAAGCTCCAGACTACTGGAGCCTGCGGCATACAGATTATGGGCTCAGGCTTATGTCTCAGATCAACAGATAGGAGACGTCAGTAATCCGCTAGGATCTCCATACAGATGACGCTCAGCGTACGCGGATTACCAATGGACGTAGAGGAGGCTAGGCCAGCTGTGGAACACTCCCATACATATGAAGCTCCATAAACGTGGCGAGTCCTCAGCATGCAGTGGTATGAGAGCAGTCCAGCGTATGGATGTCCATACAGGCTGATGCTACCATCATGAAGGATCTCCATACAGGATGACGGCGTCCCAAGGTAGGTCTCCACTAAGCCAGGATGAAGCGTCAGCAGGTAGATCTCTACCACGAGTAGTCCAAGGAGCTGATGGCTCCCAGTCTAGCGCAGAGACCTATCCAATAGACAGGGTATAGGACACTGCGCCTCGCCTAGGGATGCTCGCAGATTACAGTAGGATAACGCGCTTCCAGCTAGGAGATTGAGCTCGCAGCTAGGATCTCCATGTGACGAAGAATGGACGCGCAGAACGGCTCCAAGCTTAGGAGAGGATGAGGCTTCCAGCCTTGATGGGCGGGGACTAATGAATCGACAGCGCAGCCAGCTCAGAGAGATCACAGTACCACTGACAGATGACGGATGGGACACCAGGCTAATAGGGCGCTGGTTGACAGGCGCTTTGACTCAAACTAAAGCCGCAGCTAGAGAACTCTGTGCCATAAACCCAGATGAACTCGCACACGAAGATGGCGCAACGATAAGCGTCTACTCAAAATCCGCATAGCGGGTGATAACTTGGGCGACAGATTAGCGGCAGCTCCAGATTCGGGAGGATCACATCTAGAGGGGGCCAGCCTGGAGGGGTAGTCGGTCCAATAGACAAATGGGAACTGGAGATGCACACAGGGTTGTTGGAAGATGAGCTTCCACAAGCTGTAGATACAGCGCGCCATGTTGAAACAAGATTGACGCTCTCTCATCCAGTCCATTTCGAGGACTGTATGAACGCATGTTGCACTCCAGTAGAGCATCTCCTCCGAGTACAGTTTGTCAGGAGTGTAGCCAGTATCGCACTGAGGGCACATTGCAGAACAGTCCCCAACATGAGTTTGTCTCCTCGCTCGGCTATATTGAAGAAGAAGTTGGCTGATTTGACATTTATTGGGCAGACCAGGACCCACCATCAGAGGGGCATAGAGGGTGCCATAATCGCCTTGGCTCCACTTTGCTGCATAATGGAGTTCCAGTTGGCCCGGCGAGTTTACACCCTCCAGCAATGCTTGGCATTGCACATGGGTGATCTTAGGCTTGTGTTGGCTGTTGGTACAGAGCAGAGGGCAGGGAGAGGAAAGGGACGGAGGCAGAATTAGGGTATTGAGCTCCTCACTCCTCTTAGACAAAGGCAGCAGGCCTATGTCTTATGTGAAGCTCGGAAGATCGAACAGAACAGATCTCACAGTTTGAGCTGACACTGTATTGCTTGCTCACGTGTGTCTGGTCATGGAGAGAACTCCGGATTGTGAGTCGCTTTGCAACTCAACGGACAATAGGCACTTCAGTAAGGGCTAAAGCAGCATGCTGCTGGATATCAGGATTCTGAACCACTACAGCACACATTTAGGACATCCATAACAATCACAGAAGGATCGAATTTCTGATCGTGACTTTTATAGTGGTGTGACCAGTTACTGTATGCGACAATAGAGATTGAGTGGCCGGATTGAGGCCCAACTTAATGGTTGTTGCGTATGTGGGTTGTGCTCCAGACGAATATTTCATAGAGACAACTATATGAAGTTCAATGCGTAATTCGTATGAGGGGGACCGCAGGTGGCTCCCGGGTCTGCATACCCCATCCACACCCACATGCAGTCAGAGCCTTGGGGGCCTGCCACCCCGGCTAACTTATTAGCGGCGCTCTCTACCGTCTCAGGGAAGAATCATTATCTTCAGTGCAACAATTACTTGATCTTTACGGGGCTGGGTGAGAGAAAAAGGAATGGTGGCACTGTTTTAAGCTACTAATTTCCTGCAATTTCTACAATGACATATTTCCGGTGCCCTAAGGTGGAGAGAAATGTTTGCAATACTGACGTTGTGAAAGTGACAGTGACTACAAGTATCAATGTCAGTGAGTACTTATAATTGCAGTATGGGCCCTACCTCTAACAAATTTTAGAATAGCTGGCTAGACTAACTTACCAATCCCCAAAAATTCTGACATGGGCTAGTTGAGTGGACTGTCAGTGCTGACATAAGAAGAGAATAACTGCTGATGCTCCTAAACCACATTAGAAATGGCATCTTCCTGTAATTGAGTTTGTTTCATCTACTATTGGCGTCTAGAGAAGTCTGTGCTCGTAATTGTGGTCATTGAGGAACCTCAATTTATACACTGTCAGCTCACCAGGTGCTCCGGCTGTGAATAGTGCGTAGAGATTCCCCCATTCATTTTTATAATGTACCTTATTTGTTAAATGGAGGTAAGCTTGGGGGCAACACGAAACTATAAAACGACTCTTACCTAGTGCAATCAGATTTCGATGTGTGATGTTATGATTACTGGGGATTGACTTATTACGAGTGTTAGAGGTAATCTCAGAACTAGTAGAAAAATATAACTTCTTCAGGCCCTATTTGGTATCATGTATGTGTTACGGGATTTCGAGAGCTAATGGACTGGGGAATATCAGGATATGCATCTGTTGGCTCACCGATACTACCCCTTAACAAGAAAAGGGGTAGAGTAGTGACTGGAAATCAGAAACCCAGTCAGTTTTGGTATGACCACCATTCTAGCCGTGTATCTATGCAGCGTACACATTTCCTTCGGCATAGGAGTTGATCAGGGCCTAGTTGATTGTGGCCTGTGGAAATGTTGTCTCACTAATTCTTGCTAACAGTCTATTCAAATTTGGCTGTTGGGTGACGATTTGTCTGTGTGACTTTTAAATGTGGAGACACGGGCAAGCTGGGGTAACCAAAACATTCCCAAACACTGTCTTTTTCTCGTTCCACACATATTGATTGTGAGTGTCAATACTCGCCATGGAGTATTTTGTAAGGGATCCCTGGTTGCAAAAGCAGCAGCTACTCGTCTAGGTTCCACAAAATACCCAAAAGAGGAAGGAAAAAGCAAGTGGGTTTATATTGGGTTTACAGTGGGTTTACAGTGGGTTTATATTGGGTTTACAGTGGGTTTACATTGGGTTTATATTGGGTTTACATTGGGTTTATATTGGGTTTACAGTAGGTTTATATTGGGTTCACAATGGGTTTACAGTGGGTTTATATTGGGTTTGTATTGGGTTTACAGTGGGTTTATTTGGGGTTTAAGGTGGGTTTACAGTGGGTTATTTGGGGTTTACAGTGGGTTTCTATTGGGTTTACAGTGGGTTTATTTGGAGTTTAAGGTGGGTTTACAGTGGGTTATTTGGGGTTTACAGTGGGTTTGTATTGGGTTTATTTTGGGTTTACAGTGGGTTTACAGTGGGTTTATATTGGGTTTACAGTGGGTTATTTTGGGTTTACAGTAGGTTTACAGTTGGTTTGTATTGGGGTTACAGTGGGTTATTTTGGGTTTACAGTGGGTTTGTATTGTGTTTACAGTGGGTTTATGGTGGGTTTACAGTGGGTTTAAATTGGTTTACAGTGGGTTTATGGTGGGTTGTTTTGGGTTTACAGTGGGTTAACAGTGGGTTTGTATTGGGTTTACAGTGGGTTTATAGTGGGTTTACAGTGGGTTTATTTTGGGGTTAATAGTCATCACTGGTCCATGACTTTACTGCTCTCAGTCAGCCTCCTCACCTCAGGGTGCAAACAGCAACAGTCAGTTACTATCTCTCTGCTATCACTCTCAGCCCCTCAGATTATTTACCTCCCATCAGTATAATCCCCAAACAGAGATTATCTGACATGTTAGAGGTGATGGATTAGGAGATGTGGCTTTGTGTGGATAACTAAGCCAGGTAATGATGGTCATGTTGTTGACTTGTCTCCCTGGCTGCATGCTGAGGGAATGATGTTCATGTTGTTGACTTGTCTCCCTGGCTGCATGCTGAGGATATTTCCATGTTGTTGACTTGTTCTCCACTGCAGGGCATGCTGAAGGGGATGTCATGTTTGACTGATCTCCCTCTGCTCTAGGGAATGTTCCTCCCATGTTGTTTGACTTGATCTTCCTGGCTGCAGATGCCTGAGGGAATATGTTCATGTTGACTTGTCTGCCTGCCTGCATGCTGAGGAATGATGTTATGTTGGTTGACTTGTCTCCCTGGCTGCATGCTGAGGAATGATGCTTCATGTTGTTGACTTGTCTCCCTGGCTGCATGCTGAGGGAATTGATGTTCATGTTGTTGACTTGTCTCCCTGGCTGCATTGCTGAGGCGAATGATGTATGTTGTTGACTTGTCTCCTGGCTGCATGCTGAGGGAATGATGTTCATGTTTGACTTGTCTCCCTGGCTGCATGCTGAGGGAATGATGTTCTGTTGTTGACTTGTCTCCCTGGCTGCATGCTGAGGAATGATGTTCATGTTGTTGACTTGTCTCCCTGGCTGCATGCTGAGGGAATGATGTTGGAGAATAGCAATGAAAAAGTCAGAACAATAACCCAGCCACTTCATCTGTCATTTTATTGTCTAATATTTGGCCTTTATTCAGACTCAAGCCCTCCTCAGGATTTGATGCAAACAAGGGTTGCACAATTCCGTTAACTTTCCCAAAATGCTTCGMTTTTCCAYGAATCCTAGTTGGGGGATTTCAGGCTTCTCTACAGACTCCGGGAATCTTCCAGACAGGATTTCTGTAAAACCTATGCATTTTTAAAACACTGTGGCAAATGCCCACTCACAGATCCACTGAAGCTGTGTGTCTGTGTAAAACCCCAGTGTGTGTTCTGCTCTCCTGATCTAGCACCAGTCTGTATGATGAGTGGGGAGGACTGACAGAGGACTGGGCCATCTGTTTTACTACATGTGGGAAATCTTTGACTGATGACAAAAGTCACAACCAACTGTGTTTGTGATGATGCAAAACTTGAGGATGATTCTTTCTCAACCCTCCCCCTCCRCCTTGGCTGTGTGAACTTATGTTGACTGTTCTTACCATGTACCTGTGTTAAGTCTTGTCTAAAAATACCGAAGAGGAAAATGTATTTGGGGAGAGGAATTGGGAGGAATTTCATGTCTCTCTCTTTCTCTTTCTCTTTCTCTTTCTCTTTCTCTTTCTCTTTCTCTTTCTCTTTCTCTTTCTCTCTCTCTCTCTCTCTCTCTTTCTCTTTCTCTTTCTCTTTCTCTTTCTCTTTCTCTTTCTCTTACACACAAACACACCATTCTTACAGAATATGGATTCTCTATGGCCAAATAAATCCGTTATCTCTGCAATGCAGTCTATCAAACATTAATGTACAGTATGAATCTAATTCTTCCCGGCTGAAAAAGGAGGAACATAAAAGTGTCCGAAGACACCAACAAGTAGAGTAWTACAGTAGTACATTTTAGTTTTGTGTCATTTAGCAGACACTCTTATCCAGAGAGACTTACAGGAGGAATTAGGGTTAAGTGCCTTGCTKAAGGCTCATTGACAGATTTCTCACCTAGTCYTCTCGGGGATTCAAACCAGCGACCTTTCAGTTACCAGACAAACGCTATTAACCACTAGGCTACTACAGTAACACAGTACCACAGTAATACATTACTACAGTAATAGAGTACTACAGTAACACAGTACCACAGTGCTACAGTAATAATGTAATACANCAGCGACCTTTCAGTTACCAGACAAACGCTATTAACCACTAGGCTACTACAGTAACACAGTACCACAGTAATACATTACTACAGTAATAGAGTACTACAGTAACACAGTACCACAGTGCTACAGTAATAATGTAATACAGTACTACAGTAACACAGTACCACAGTAATACATTACTACAGTAATAGAGTACTACAGTAACACAGTACCACAGTGCTACAGTAATAATGTAAAACAGTACTACAGTAACACAGTACTACAGTAATGCATTACTACAGTAATAGAGTACTACAGTAACACAGTAATAGAGTACTACAGTAACACAGTAATACATTACTACAGTAACACAGCACTACAGTAATATCTTACTACAGTAATACGGTAACACAGTACTACGGTAACACATTACTACAGTAATACAGTACTACAGTACCACAGTACCACCGTACTACCGCACTACAGTACCACAGTACTACAGTACTACAGTACCACAGTACCACAGTAATACAGTACTACAGTACTACAGTAATTTAGTAATACACTACTACAGTAATACAGTAATACACTACTACAGTAATACAGTGCTATAGTACTATAGTAATAGATTACCATAGTACTACAATACTACACTACCACAGTACCACACCACTACAGTGCTACAATACTACAGTACTACAGTAATACAGTAACAAAGTACCACACCACTACAGTACTACAATACTACAGTACTACAGTAATACAGTACTACAGTAACAAAGTACCACAGTAATACCGTACTGCAATACTACAGTAATACAGTAATACAGTAATACAGTACTTGAACAGCTGAGCTCATCCATAGTGTGTATGATCTCCCAGCAGCTAAACTGGATCAAGAACTGCTGTAGAGTAGTCTAGGAAAAGCACTCCCAGGTAGCGTTCTAAATGGTACCATATCCCCTATTTAATGCATTTATTTTGTGCACTAAATAGTAAACATAGTGCACTATGAAGGGAATAGTGTGCCATTTGGGACACAGYCCAATAGTCTAGTAGAGCAGATTAGTGTGTTGGTCTCTAGGTCTGTCGTGCTGCATTAGAGGGCTCTCACGAGGACAAGCTCCATGACAACAACATGTTCCATAACCAATAGTCATGAACTGTCTCTGTATGAGGATGCGTCCCAAATGGCACCCAATCACATGCACCCAATGCCCTATTTAGTGCACTACTTTTACCAGAGTGATATAGGGAATGGGACAATTTGGGACACAACACTGAGAGTCAAGTGAGCAGGACAAATAAGGTGCCATTTAGAGAAAGAGGGAGGAATAATGGACTTATTTCAATGAATCTGATGTTGATGTTTGTTGTTGTTAGACACTCTGTCTTCTACCAGGCTTAAGATTGACCTGGCCTGATCCACTCTCTACTTCTGTTTCACTCTTCCTTCCTCACATATTTAAGAAAATGTTTCATCCTTGCTCTATTGGACTGAGCCCAATCATGGGAAGACTTTAAACACTGTCTCAGCTTGGTCCACCCATGCTGAGTCCTAGTGCTGAATCATAATGCTGAGTCATTGCTATATTGGATGAGGCCCAATCATAGAAGACTTTAACACTGTCCCAGCTTGGTCACCCGTACAACAATGTATGCTAAATGCACACACTACTGAGAGTCTCTTTGGATAAAAGGTTTCTGCTAAATAGACATCATTATATTCTAAACAGCCTGTCTCTGTATGGGCGTAACGGGCCAAGGACATGTTGGACTTTGGAGACAGTCACAGCATATTGTTTGTTGGTATTACAATTACCAGGAAACATTTTGTTGACCCTGACAACATTATTCAAGTCATAATGTCATTTAAATCTCCCCATCTTAAGCAGAAGCATGGCAGTAAAGCTGTAGACACATACAGTAACTGAAATGACAGCTACAGTAATTATTCAACAGTCAAAACGTTAAATAAAGAAGGACCAATTAAACTGTAATCAGTTATTTGGGCACAGAGAAGTAAGTTTCCATTAATGTCAGTTGATGTCTGTCCGGTGTTGGAACAGAGATGAGAGAGAGGTTCTGTATGACACATCTCACAGAGCACTGTGGAATAGCACGGCATAGCATAGCATCCCTGTCAGTCATCAGGCCATGCTTTGTGTAGTTCTAATAGAGGCTCTGGCTTGATTAAATATGCTACTTCCTCAACAGACCTGTGGTGACAGTGAGTGGTCAAAGATTAATAACCAACGCTGAGTCCTTAGCGTTGAGTCCAGAAGCTGAAGCCTAGTGCAGAGGCCTAGTGCTGAGGCCTTGTGCTGAGGCCTTGTGCTGAGTCCTAGTACTGAGGCATTGTGCTGAGGCCTTGTGCTGAGTCCTATGCTGAGGCCTTGTGCTGAGTCTGGGTACTGAGGCCTAGTGCTGAGGCCTAGTGCTGAGGCATTGTGCTGAGGCCTTGTGCTGAGGCCTAGTGCTGAGGCCTAGTACTGAGTCCTAGTACTGAGTCCTAGTACTGAGGCCTAGTGCTGAGCATTGTGCTGAGGCCTTGTGCTGAGCTAGTCTGAGGCCTAGTGCTGAGGCTAGTGCTGAGCTTAGTGCTGAGGCCTTGTGCTGAGGCCTTGTGCTGAGTCCTAGTGCTGAGGCCTAGTGCTGAGGCCTAGTGCTGAGGCCTAGTACTGAGGCCTAGTACTGAGTCTGGGTACTGAGGCCTAGTGCTGAGGCTTGTGCTGAGGCCTTGTGCTGAGTCCTAGTGTCTGTGGCCTAGTAATGAGTCATAATGCTGAGTCTGGGTACTGAGGCCTAGTACTGAGGCCTAGTGCTGAGGCCTTGTGCGAGGCCTTGTTCTGGATCCTAGTACTGAGGCCTAGCGCTGAGTCATAACGCTGAGTCCTAGTGCTGAGTCCTGGTGTTGAGTCCTAGTACTGAGTCATAATGCTGAGTCCTAGTGCTGAGTCCTAGTGTTGAGGCCTAGTACATTAATACAATGCTGAGTCCTAGTGCTGAGTCCTAGTGTTGAGGCCTAGTACTGAGTCATAATGCTGAGTCCTAGTGTTTGAGGCCTAGTACTGAGGCCTAGTACTGAGGCCTTGTGCTGAGGCCTTGTGCTGAGTCCTAGTGTTGAGGCCGTGTGCTGAGTCATAATGCTGAGTCCTAGTGCTGTCCTAGTGTTGAGGCCTAGTACTGAGTCATAATGCTAATACTAGTGCTGAGTCCTAGTGTTGAGGCCTAGTACTGAGTCATAATGCTGAGTCATATTCGTGAGTCCTAGTACTGAAGTCTAGAGCTGAAGCCTGTGTGAGTCATAATGCTGAGTAGAAAGTACTGAGTCATAATGCTGAGTCCCGGTGCTGAGTCCTAGAACCGAGTCCTTGTGCTGAGTCCTAGTGCTGAGTCCTAAGTGCTGAGTCATAGTGTTGAGTCCTAAGTGCTGAGATCTAGTGCTGAGTCCTAGTGCTAAGTCAAAATGCTGAATAAAAAGCTAATACCATGTGAACCCAGGTCTGTATATTTTGTTTCCAAAACAGATTCCCAATGACATGGGGGTGACTTTCCTACCGCTGTCGTTCTGACAAAACACAACACAAACCTAATTTTCCAGGATAAACTTCATCAGCGGCTCAATGAAAGAGGCAGACACTTTTAACAGTAGATGTGTTGTCTGCCTGCCGAAGAGCTTTCCCTCCAGCTTTGTTAAAATGGATGAATATGCAGTGGACATCACAGGGGAAGAACAGCTCAAAGACAGGCTCCTGGATCGACTGAACATGAGGAGAACAGTTGTACAGTGTTTTGTTTCATTCAAGTATGATTTATTGCACGCTTGTGTCTTTCAGCTGTTCAATCAACCAGGAAAAATGTTATTCCATTTTGACTTTGCCAATGATTCCAACCTAACCTTTATTTAAAAAAAAAACATTTGTCACATTTGCATATATTCGGCTGCCTTGGAAATTACAGTATAAATTGACAATGACATGATAGAAGTATAAAAGCAAAAAGGCCCAACACTGCTTTAGACAGTCTGGCTGAGAGACATGGACATTAATTCAAATCTAAATCAACAATTGCTGTTTTATTTTCCTGAATTCACATACAATTATATATATTTCTCTAATATCATGTTTGGATACGCTGTTTGCCATGTGTACAGATAGCAGCCCCGTTCAATACTTTCAATACTATTTTGGGATAAAACTGCAACATGTTTATAACACCATGGTTACTTTTCCATTTATACATGTTATAATAGGTTTCACAAGGTCATTGCTCATGAAGTCTCATTTACTGCACAAAAAAGTAAACAAACCAATACTGGCGTGATTATGAAACAAGCAGGAGTGTACTAATTGTGTTTGGAAACTTTTATAATATAAAAGCCATTCTAAAATAAAATAATAACAAAGCGCGTGACTAAGTTGTGGCACCAGCCGTGTAGCGCCACGTAGCAACACTGGGTTTGGCCCCTGGCAGCGACTCCCTCGTTCTTCCCCTAACATTAACAAAGAGGTGACGTGCATTCTCTTTAAAGCAGAATTTATCACAATGCAGAAAACATTTCAATTAATAATGTATGGTGTTTTCCTTAGAGGTTTAACCAAGGAGCAAAAAAACTAGACATTTCGCATCGCAAAGGCATCAAAAATGTTAATGCACATGGTTGTATTCTCATATATGGCTGGCTTCTCTCTATGCTTACCACCTACTGTATGGAGGTTGAGAAGACTTCATTGATTGAGAATAAGCAAGTCTTATAATTCATTCATTTAATACACAGCCATTTGAATATCTTTTATCTTCCAAATGCGCTAACAACGTTCATGTGGTTGAAGCTGCAACAGATTGTCTCGTTGTATTAAAAACTAACGCTAACAGTCCACAGTACAACGTACTACACCGTGTAGGTCGATACAGTACAACGTACTACACAGTGTAGGTCGATACAGTACAACGTACTACCACAGTGTAGGTGTCGATACAGTACAACGTACTACACACACAAAGGTTCATGAATTTGATTCTAGACATTATCTGTCTTTCTCATATAATCAACCTTTCATTATTTTCATGTCTTGGTGTTCATCACCAGAGTGCATTTTTCTATAGATCACACCATTGATCCTATCAGACCTACAGTTCAGGTATCAGCTTTCTTCCAGTGCTTTTATAGAAGACATTGCAAGGTTACGCAGCCGGCCGGAGAGAACTGAGAGGAGAGCTGAGAAGCGAGAGGAGAGCTGAGAAGCTGAAAGGAGAGCTGAGAAGCTGAAAGGAGAGGAGAAACTGAGAGAGAGAGGAGAGCTGAGAAGCTGGAGAGAGAGCTGAGAGGAGAGAGCTGAAAGGAGAGCTGAGAAGCTGAGAGGAGAGCTGAGAAGCTGAGAGGAAGAAATGAGAAAGCTGAGAGGAGAAAGCTGAGAGGAGAGCTGAAGAAGCTGAGAGGAGAGCTGAGAGGAGGCAGCTGAGAAGCTGAGAGAGAGCTAGAAGCTGAGAGAGAACTGAGAGAGAAGCGATGAGAGGAGAGCTGAGAGGAGAGCTGAGAAGCTGAGAGGAGAGCTGAGAGGAGAAGCTGAGAAGCTGAGAGGAGAGCTGAGAGGAGAAGCTGAGAAGCTGAGAGGAGAAGCTGAGAAAGCTGAGAGGAGAGCTGAGAGAGAGAGGCTGAAAGGAGAGGAGAGCTGTCTGCCTGCTTTCTGTCTCTCTGTGGGGGCGTGAATGTCTGGGAGATCCACAGGGTCTCATACAGGATCATGACACCTCATTGGGATAAATGGTTTTCATTACCATTGTTTGATGCTTGAGTGAGCAGAGTGTCCATTACTACACCCACCAGTTGCTGCTGCTGATCACTGTATCATATTTGCAGTAGTGTAGAGAATTACTGGAGATTGTTGCAGAGGCAGAGTGTGGAGAAAGAGAGAGAGGGGGGATAGAGGGGGGAGAGACAGATGGAGAGAGGGTGAGAGCGAGAGAGACAGAGGAGAAAGAGAGGGGAGAGAAACAGAGGGAGAGAGAGAGGGGGAGAGAGAAACAGAGGAGAGGGAGAGAGAGGGAGAGAGAGAGGGGAGAGAAACAGAGGGAGAGAGGCAGACGGGAGGAGAAACAGAGGGAGAGAAAAACACG
>NW_019945883.1:14642-14865 GCF_002910315.2 Salvelinus sp. IW2-2015 | reverse complement strand
GTGCTGAGTCCTAGTGCTGAGGCCTAGTGCTGAGGCCTAGTGCTGAGGCCTAGTACTGAGGCCTAGTACTGAGTCTGGGTACTGAGGCCTAGTGCTGAGGCCTTGTGCTGAGGCCTTGTGCTGAGTCCTAGTGCTGTGGCCTAGTAATGAGTCATAATGCTGAGTCTGGGTACTGAGGCCTAGTACTGAGGCCTAGTGCTGAGGCCTTGTGCTGAGGCCTTGT
>NW_019945883.1:10081-14285 GCF_002910315.2 Salvelinus sp. IW2-2015 | reverse complement strand
CTTAAGGTTGGAATCATTGGCAAAGTCAAAATGGAATAACATTTTCCTGGTTGATTGAACAGCTGAAAGACACAAGCGTGCATAAAATCATACTTGAATGAAACAAAACACTGTACAACTGTTCTCCTCAATGTCAGTCTATCCAGGAGCCTGTCTTTGAGCTGTTCTCCCCTGTGATGTCCACTGCATATTCATCCATTTTAACAAAGCTGGAGGGAAAGCTCTTCGGCAGGCAGACAACACATCTACTGTTAAAAGTGTCTGCCTCTTTCATTGAGCCGCTGATGAAGTTATCCTGGGAATATTGGTTGTGTTGTGTTTTGTCAGAACGACAGCGGTAGGAAAGTCACCCCCATGTCATTGGGAATCTGTTTTGGAAACAAAATATACAGACCTGGGTTCACATGGTATTAGCTTTTTATTCAGCATTTTGACTTAGCACTAGGACTCAGCACTAGATCTCAGCACTTAGGACTCAACACTATGACTCAGCACTTAGGACTCAGCACTAGGACTCAGCACAAGGACTCGGTACTAGGACTCAGCACCGGACTCAGCATTATGACTCAGTATTTTCTACTCAGCATTATGACTCAGCACAGGCTTCAGCTCTAGGACTCAGTACTAGGACTCACGAATATGACTCAGCATTATGACTCAGTACTAGGCCCTAACACTAGGACTCAGCACTAGTACTTAGCATTATGACTCAGTACTAGGCCTCAACACTAGGACTCAGCACTAGGACTCAGCATTATGACTCAGCACACGGCCTCAACACTAGGACTCAGCACAAGGCCTCAGCACAAGCCTCAGTACTAGGCCTCAGTACTAGGCCTCAACACTAGGACTCAGCATTATGACTCAGTACTAGGCCTCAACACTAGGACTCAGCACTAGGACTCAGCATTATGACTCAGTACTAGGCCTCAACACTAGGACTCAGCACTAGGACTCAGCATTATGACTCAGTACTAGGATCAACACCAGGACTCAGCACTAGGATCAGCGTTATGACTCAGCGCTAGGCCTCAGTACTAGGCTCAGCAACAAGGCCTCAGACAAAGGCCTCAGCAATCAACCTAACCTTTATTTAAAAAAAAAACATTTGTCACATTTGCATATATTCGGCTGCCTTGGAAATTACAGTATAAATTGACAATGACATGATAGAAGTATAAAAGCAAAAAGGCCCAACACTGCTTTAGACAGTCTGGCTGGAGAGACATGGACATTAATTCAAAATCTAAATCAACAATTGCTGTTTTATTTTCCTGAATTCACATACAATTATATATATTTCTCTAATATCATGTTTGGATACGCTGTTTGCCATGTGTACAGATAGCAGCCCCGTTCAATACTTTCAATACTATTTTGGGATAAAACTGCAACATGTTTATAACACCATGGTACTTTTCCATTTATACATGTTATAATAGGTTTCACAAGGTCATTGCTCATGAAGTCTCATTTACTGCACAAAAAAAGTAACAAACCAATACTGGCGTGATTATGAAACAAGCAGGAGTGTACTAATTGTGTTTGGAAACTTTTATTAATATAAAAGCCATTCTAAAATAAAATAATAACAAAGCGCGTGACTAAGTTGTGGCACCAGCCGTGTAGCGACGTAGCAACACTGGGTTTGGCCCCTGGCAGCGACTCCCTCGTTCTTCCCCTAACATTAACAAGAGGTGACGTGCATTCTCTTTAAAGCAGAATTTATCACAATGCAGAAGAACATTTCAATTAATAATGTATGGGTGTTTTCCTTAGAGGTTTAACCAAGGAGCAAAAAAACTAGACATTTCGCATCGCAAAGGCATCAAAAATGTTAATGCACATGGTTGTATTCTCATTATATGGCTGGCTTCTCTCTATGCTTACCACCTACTGTATGGAGGTTGAGGAAGACTTCATTGATTGAGAATAGCAAGTCTTATAATTCATTCATTAATACACAGCCCATTTGAATATCTTTTATCTTCCAAATGCGCTAACAACGTTCATGTGGTTGAAGCTGCAACAGATTGTCTCTTGGTATTAAACCCAACGCTAACAGGTCCACAGTACAACGTACTACACAGTGTAGGTCCATACAGTACAATGTACTACACAGTGTAGGTCCATACAGTACAACGTACTACACAGTGTAGGTCGATACAGTACAACGTACTACACAGTGTAGGTCGATACAGTACAACGTACTACACACACAAAGGTTCATGAATTTGATTCTAGACATTATTCTGTTCTCATATAATCAACCTTTTCATATTTCATGTCTTGTGTGTCATCACCAGAGTGCAGTATTTTCTATAGATCACACCATTGATCCTATCAGCCTACAGTTCAGGTATCAGCTTTCTTCCCAGTGCTTTTATAGAAGACATGCAAGGTTACGCAGCCGGCCGGAGAACTGAGAGGAGAGCTGAGAAGCTGAGAGGAGAGCTGAGAAGCTGAAAGGAGAGCTGAGAAGCTGAAAGGAGAGGAGAACTGAGAGGAGAGGAGAGCTGAGAAGCTGAGAGGAGAGCTGAGAGGAGAGAGGCTGAAAGGAGAGCTGAGAAGCTGAGAGGAGAGCTGAGAAGCTGAGAGGAGAACTGAGAAGAGGGAAGCTGGAGCTGAAGGGGAGAGTGGGGAGCTGAGAGGAGAGCTGAGAGGAGAGCTGAGAAGCTAGAGCGAGAGGAGAGCTGAGAGGAGCGAGCTGAGAAGCCTGAGAGGAGAGCTGAGAGAAGCTGAGAGTGAGAAGCTGAGAAGCTGAGAGGAGAGCTAGAGAGAGGAGAGCTGAGAGCAGCTGAGAGGAGAGCTGAGAGGAGAGCTGAGAGAGAGCTGAGAGGAGAGCTGAGAGGAGAGCTGAGAGAAGCTAGATGAGGAGAGCTGAGAAGCCTGAGAGGAGAGCTGAGAGGAGAGAGGCTGAAAGGAGAGGAGAGCTGTCTGCCTGTCTTTCTGTCTCTCTGTGGGGGCGTGAATGTCTGGGAGATCACAGGGTCTCATACAGGATCATGACACCTCATTGGGATAAATGGTTTTCATTACCATGTGTTTGATGCTATGAGTGAGAGAGTGTCCATTACTACACCCACCAGTTGCTGCTGCTGAATCACTGTATCATTATTTGCAGTAGTGTAGAGAATATCGGAGATTGTTGCAGAGCAGAGTGTGGAGAAAGAGAGAGAGGGATAGAGGGGAGAGACAGATGAGAGAAGGGTAGAGCGAGAGAGACAGAGGGAGAACAGAGGGGGAGAGAAACAGAGGGAGAGAGAGAGGGAGAGAGAGAGGGGGAGAGAAACAGAGGGAGAGAGAGGGGGAGAGAAACAGAGGGAGAGAAACAGAGGGATAGAGAGAGGGGGAGAGAAAGAGGGAAAGGGAGCGAGGGATAGAGAGAAATCACTAACACTTCCCCTTCTTACTTTCTTCTCCTCTCCTCTGTCTCTCCATCCATTTCTCTTCCCATTGTTTATAATTAGTCATAATATTACTATTTGCGGGGAATCTAAGCAGAGGCGAGCGGCTGGTTTTGAAATATCGAGAGGAGCAGGAGAGCAGGGAATGACACACACACACAGACACACACGGGAAGGGGAGTCACTGGTTCCTGCTTCAGGGTGTGTCTCTGTATTATGCAGAGTGCACTCTGGTGCCTGTGGTCCCCTCAGGGCCAGTGAGTAGCTGCTTCCATGCAACATTGTCACCGTGAGCGATGCTGCCTGTTCCAGTGCAAAGAAATCATACCAAGCAGCAAGCCCTCATCCTATTCTGCTGTGCTACTGTACCCTTCATGCTGTAATTCCCTCTGCTGCTGCCCAGTGCATTAAGAAGAAAAACATGCAACTATTTCTTGCATTTTCCACCTGTGTTAGCCAGCTTCATTTCCTTCTCCTTCTTCTTCCTCCCCTCCCACGCAACAATGGTTTACCGGATAAATGCAGAGTGGGCAAAGACTACCAGCCATCTAATAATTCGCTGAGTGCTTTTTCAGTGAGTGAATGGTCACACATGGTTTGTTCTGCAATGTGTTTAGTTTTTTCCATTTCAGTACAATTTACTCTGGTATTGTACAAATTTCAGTGAAGGAAAGGACAAGCATGCTACCTACCACCGAAGCCCATTTAACAGGAATGATCCCTACCTCAGAAGCACCGTAACAGGTATGTTACCTACCTCAGAAGCACCGTAACAGGTATGTTACCTACCTCAGAAG
>NW_019945883.1:0-7966 GCF_002910315.2 Salvelinus sp. IW2-2015 | reverse complement strand
AAAGTGTGTGTGTGTGTTAGACAGCTACTAGATATCAGTATCAACCAGCTGTAGGAGCAGCTACTAGATATCAGATCAACCAGCTGTAGAGACAGCTACTAGATATCAGATCAACCAGCTGTAGGAGACAGCTACTAGATATCAGAGCCAACCAGCTGTAGGAGACAGCTACTAGATATCAGATCAACCAGCTGTAAAGGAGACAGCTACTAGATATCAGATCAACCAGCTGTAGGAGGCAGCTACTAGATATCAGATCAACCAGCTGTAGGAGACAGCTACTGATAATCAAATCAACAGCTGTAGGAGACAGCACTAGATATCAGATCAACCAGCTGTAGGAAGACAGCTACTAGATATCAGATCAACCAGCTGTAGGAGGCAGCTACTTAGATATCAGTTCAACCAGCTGTAGGAGACAGCTACTAGATATCAGTTCAACCAGCTTGTAGGAGGCAGCTCTAGATATCAGATCAACCAGCTGTAGGAGACAGCTACTAGATATCAGATCAACCAGCTGTAGGAGACAGCTACTAGATATCAGATCAACCAGCTGTAGGAGACAGCTACTAGATATCAGATCAACCAGCTGTAGGAGACAGCTACTAGATATCAGATCAACCAGCTGTAGGAGGCAGCTACTAGATATCAGATCAACCAGCTGTAGGAGGCAGCTACTAGATATCAGATCAAACCAGCTGTAGGAGACAGTTACTAGATATCAGATCAACCAGCTGTAGGAGACAGCTACTAGATATCAGATCAACCAGCTGTAGGAGACAGCTACTAGATATCAGATCAAACCAGACTGTAGGAGACAGCTACTAGATAAGTCAGATCAACAGCTGTTAGGAGACAGCTACTAGATATCAGATCAACCAGCTGTAGGAGACAGCTACTAGATATCAGATCAACCAGCTGTAGGAGACAGCTACTAGATATCAGATCAACCAGCGTAGGAGACAGCTACTAGATATCAGATCAACCAGCTGTAGGAGACAGCTACTAGATATCAGATCAACCAGCTGTAGGAGACAGCTACTAGATATCAGATCAACCAGCTGTAGGAGACAGCTACTAGATATCAGATCAACCAGCTGTAGGAGACAGCTACTAGATATCAGATCAACCAGCTGTAGGAGACAGCTACTAGATATCAGATACCAGCTTAGGAGACCTACTAGATATCAGATCAACAGCTGTAGGAGCAGCTACTAGATATCAGATCAACCAGCTGTAGGAGACAGCTACTAGATATCAGATCAACGAGCTGTAGGAGACAGCTACTAGATATCAGATCAACCAGCTGTAGGAGACAGCTACTAGATATCAGATCAACCAGCTGTAGGAGACAGCTACTGATATCAGATCAACCAGTGTAAGGAAGACAGCTTACTAGATATCAGATCAACCAGCTGTAGGAGGCAGCTACTAGATATCAGATTCAACCAGTCTGTAGGAGACAGCTACTAGATATCAGATCAACCCAGCTGTAGGAGCAGCTACTAGATATCAGATTCAACCAGCTGTAGGAGACAGCTACTAGATATCAGATCAACCAGCTGTAGGAGCAGCTATAGATATCAGATCAACCAGCTGTAGGAGACAGCTACTAGATATCAGATCAACCAGCTGTAGGAGACAGCTACTAGATATCAGATCAACCAGCTGTAGGAGAGCTAGTATACAGCAGCTCAACCAGCTGTAGGAAACAGCTAGTATACAGCAGCTCAACCAGCTGTAGGAAACAGCTAGTATACAGCAGCTCAACCAAGTGTAGGTAGCACAGGGTTTCCCAAACTCGGTCCTCGTGACCCCAAGGGCTGCACGTTTTGGTTTTTGCCSGAGCACTACCTAGCTGATTCAAATAATCAACTAATCATCAAGTTTTGATCATTTGAATCAGATGTGTCGTGTTCGGGCAAAAACCAAAAGGTGCACCCCTTGGGGTCACGAGGACCGAGTTCGAGAAACACTGAGGTAGCAGCTAGTATTCAGCAGCTCAACCAGCTGTGAGACATGGATCCTGTCAACTCTTTAATCCCTTTTTAACTTGGTGCTGTGCTGATCAGCCCAGCTCCACCACCGTGGATGGCATCCTATTGGGCCATGGTCAAAATGATGCACTGCGTAGGGAATAGGGTGCCATTTGGGACACAGTCCGTGTCTCTGCTCCCTCCGCCTCTCTCCCCAGAGAACTGCCAGGCAGCAAGGCAGATGGGGACACAAACAATGCCTCAACACCTAGCCTCAGACTCTACATACCAAATAGCACCCCTGACCAGGGCCTCTGGTAAAAAGTAGTGCACTACATAGGGAATAGGGTGCCATTTGGGATGCAAACATTGTCTGACGGCCAGCAGGCGGAATTAACCACTGGAGGTACAGAACAGAACAGGGAACACACCTGGGGGAAATAGATCTGTTGGACCTTTCAACAGGGATTCTCTACTTCTTCTTCTCTGTCTCGCTCTGTCTCTCTCTTTCTCTCTCTGTTTCTTTCTCACTCACTCTCCCTCTGTCTCTCTCTCTCTCCCTTTCTCTTTTTGAACACAGACTTGGGGCATCATTTATCAAGGTGGTTGGTTTTGCCATCACCTTCAGCGGTGCTCCTCAGTGCAGCACAAGGGCAGGTCGCCCACACGGGGACTCCCAGCTAGCCACAGCTCCCTCCAACGGTCATTTTTCATGCTCTTATACCCCATTATAGTGGAGTCGTACTGGGTAAACATTTTCCTCTGTCCCTGCACCGCTTAAGGTAATACAGACACAGAGACATCCTCTGAAGGCTGATGGGAATGTTCTTCTAAAAGCTAGTTTAATTATCATATATACATATATAAATATATACACTGCTCAAAAAAATAAAGGGAACACTTAAACAACACAATGTAACTCCAAGTCAATCACACTTCTGTGAAATCAAACTGTCCACTTAGGAAGCAACACTGATTGACAATAAATTTCACATGCTGTTGTGCAAATGGAATAGACAAAAGGTGGAAATTATAGGCAATTAGCATGACACCCCCAATAAAGGAGTGGTTCTGCAGGTGGTGACCACAGACCACTTCTCAGTTCCTATCTTACCTGGCTGATGTTTTGGTCACTTTTGAAGCTGGCGGTGCTTTCACTCTAGTGGTAGCATGAGACGGAGTCTACAACCCACACAAGTGGCTCAGGTAGTGCAGCTCATCCAGGATGGACACATCAATGCGAGCTGTGGCAAGAAGGTTTGCTGTGTCTGTCAGCGTAGTGTCCAGAGCATGGAGCGCTACCAGGAGACAGGCCAGTACATCAGGAGACGTGGAGGAGCGCGCTAGGAGGGCAACAACCCAGCAGCAGGACCGCTACCTCCGCCTTTGTGCAAGGAGGAGCCACTGCCAGAGCCCTGCAAAATGACCTCCAGCGAAGCCAAAATGTGCATTGTCAGCATATAGGTCTCACAAGGGGTCTGAGGATCTCATCTCGGTACCTAATGGCAGTCAGGCTACCTCTGGCGAGCACATGGAGGGCTGTCGGCCCCACAAAAGAAATGCCACCCCACACCATGAACTGACCCACCGCCAAACCGGTCATGCTGGAGGATGTTGCAGCAGCAGAACGTTCTCCACGGCGTCTCCAGACTCTGTCACGTTCTTCAATGTGGCTCATGTGCTCAGTGTGAACCTGCTTTCATCTGTGAGAAGCACAGGGCGCCAGTGCGCGAATTTGCCAAATCTTGGTGTTCTCTGGCAAATACCAAACGTCCTGGCACGGTGTTGGGCTGTAAGCACAACCTCCACCTGTGGACGTCGGCCCTCATACCATCCTCATGGAGTCTGTTTCTGACCGTTTGAGCAGACACAATGCACATTTGTGGCGCTGCTGGAGTTCATTTGCTAACCTCACGTTATGAATAGACACAAAGCTAGATTCAATTTAATACAAATTCAAACACAGTACATATTGCAGATTGTACCTTTAAAACAATCCTGTGCGGTACAGTAAAATGCCCAGGCTTCTTTAACATGCTGTCAGAGAAAACCTATGATGGCTTTTATATCTGTGTGGGTTTCTTTAAAGCGGTGCGTGTGTCTACAAATCCTCTTTGTTCCAACGATGTGTTGTTGGTCAGTGGTGTGAGAGAAATGATGTACACTCCAGGCACAGCGACAATATCCTCCCACAACGACAAGACACCTTTACAGCGGACAAACCATTAACAGACACAAAAACACGCTCAGCCTCCTCTCATCCACACACAAACACAGCAGCCCAGCGAACAAGTTACCGACTGCCTCTGTCAGGGCGCTGAAGCAATGATTGTGAGCCTGGGATGCAGGCGAGGATGTGAGGGAAGCAGTGATGGCGGCTGGATGCTGCTACTGCAGTAACTCTGTGTTGAACGGTTAAAACTCACACTGATGACCTAGAAATGACAGAGCTCTGTCAACAAGCTCTCCCCGCTGAGCGGAATAAATATCTATGGACTGAACAGTTTGGGGCTGCAGCCAGACACACAGAGAATCTGCCTTTCCAATGGCACTCATATTCCCTATACAATGCACTACTTTTGACCAGAGCAGGGCTAGCCGCGGGAAGTAGGGGTGCTGAGGAAGGAGTAGGGGTCCGCGGGAAGTAGGGTGCTGAGGGAAGTAGGGGTGCTGAGAGAAGTAGGGGTCCGCGGGAAGTAGGGGTGCTGAGGGAAGTAGGGGTAGAACTGAAGAGAAGTAGAAGAGGTAAACACACGGAAAGTTAAGGAAAAGTGCTGAAAGAGGAAAGTAGGAAGAGTCGCGGAGAAGTAGAGGGATGCTAGATGGAGAGTTAGGGCCCGGGAAGTAGGGGTTCGACGGAAGTAGAGGTCCAAGGAAGTAGGGGTGCTGAGGAAGTAGGCGGGTCTGCAAAGGAAAGTAGGGGTGCTGAAGAGAAGTAAGGGTCTGCGCGGATAGTAGGTGCTGAGGAAGTAGGGTGCTGAGAGAAGTAGGGGTCCGGGAAGTAGGGGTGCGGAGAGGAGTTAGGGTCCGGGAGAGTAGGGGTGCTGAGAGAAGTAGGGGTGCTGAGGAAGTAGGGGTGCTGAGGGAAGTAGGGGTCGCGCGGAAGTAGGGGGTGCTGAGGGAAGTAGGGGTCCGCGGGAAGTAGGGGTGCTGAGGAAGTAGGGGTTGCTGAGGGAAGTAGGGGTCCGCGGGGAAGTAGGGTGCTGAGGAAGTAGGGGTCCGCGGGAAGTAGAGGGTCCTGAGGGAATTCTAGCGGGTGCTGAAGTGAGGGAAAGTAGGGTCTCGAGGGAAGTAGGGGATCTCGAGGAGAAGTAGGGGTCCGCGGGGAAGTAGGGGTGCTGAGGGAAAGTAAGGGGTCGCTGAGGGAAGTAGGGGTGCTGAGGGAAGTAGGGGTCTGAGGGAAGTAGGGTCCGCGGGAGAAGTAGGGGTGCTGAGGGAAGTAGGGGTCTGAGGGAAGTAGGGTGCTGAGGGAAGGGGTGCTGAGGAAGTAGGGGTCCGAGCGGGAAGTAGGGGTGCTGAGGGAATAGGGTCTGAGGAAGTAGGGTCCGCGGAAGAAGTAGGTGCTGAGGAAGTAGGGGTCCGCGGAAGTAGGAAAGAGTTGCGCGAGGAAGTAGGTGGCTGAGAGAGAAGGGCTGGGAGAAGTAGGGGTCCGCGGGAAGTAGGGGTGCTGAGGGAAAGTAGGGGTGCTGAGAAAGAGTAGGGCCGTCCCGCGGAAGTTAAGGGTGCTGAGGGAGAGTAGGGGTCTGCGGAAAGGTGGAGGGGTGCTGAGAGAGAGTAGGGGTCGCGGAAGTTAGGGTGCCTGGGAGAGGGTCGGGGAAAGTAGGGGTGCCGCTAGGATAGTAGGGGTGCTGAGGAAGAGGTCAGAGGTGCGGGGACAGTAGGGGCTGCGGAATGCAGGTGATATGTACGGGGGCTCGCTGGGAAGTAGGGTGCCTGAGGAAGTAGTGGTCCGCGGGAAGTAGAGGGTGCAGGAGGGCTAGGAAGTAGGAGTTTCGGAAGGTTAGGAGTGCCATAAGAGGGACAATAGGGTCCGCAGGAATAGGGGTGCTGAGGAGTAGGGGGTCCGGCGGAAGTAGGTGCCTGATGGGAAGTAGCGGGTCCGCGGAAGAGTAGGGGTAGCTGAGGAAGGTAGGTCGCTTGAGGGAAGTAGGGGTGCTGAGGGAAGTGAGGGGTTGGGGAGTGGGGGAGGGAAGTAGGGGTGCTGAGGGAGTAGGGGTCCTGAGGGGTATATAGGTGCTGGGTAGGGCCGGGTCAGTGGCGCTGAGGGAAGTAGGGTGCTGAGGGAAGTGGTGGTGCTGAGGAGAGGGTGTAGAGAAGTAGGGTGCTGAGGGAGTGGTCCGCGGGAAGTGTAGGGTGCCTGAGAAGGAAGTAGGCCGTCCCGGAAAGGGGCGAGGGCAGTACGGGTAGCTGAGAGTGGCTGAGGGAAGTAGGGGTTGCTGAGCGGATAGCTAGGGAGCTGAGGAAGTAGGGGTGCTGAGGGAGTAGTTAGAGGGTGGGGTCTGAGGAGTAGTGTTGGAAGTAGGGTCGGAATGTCCTGGGAAGTAGGCGGGTCCGCGGGAACTAGCTAAGCCGAAGTAGCCGCTGTGGAATAAAAGGAAAAAAAAAAAAAGGTAAGAAAAAAAAAAAAAAAAAAGGAATAGGGGTGCTTGAGGGAAGTGGGTGGCTGGGTAGGTCGGGAAGTTAGGCGGTCTTGGGAGAAGGGCGAGGGAAAGTAGGGAGTCTGAGGGAAGTAGGAGGTGCTGAGAGGAAGTAGGTGTGTGAGGAATAGTAGGTGGTGCGAGGGAAGTAGGGGTGCTGAGGAGAGTCCCGGGAATAGGGGTTGCTGAGGGAAGTAAGTCGACTATAGGGGCTAGGGCAGTAGGTCTGGGAAGTAGGGTGCTGGATAGGGAAGTGCGAGGGAAGTAGGGTCCGGGGGTAGGCTGAGGGGTAGGGTGTGCTGAGAGAAGTAGGTGCTGAGGTGAAGAGGGCGGAGGCAGAGCGGGAAGTAGGAGGTGCTGAGGGAAGTGAGGTGCTGAAGGGAAGTAGTCGGGGTAGGTGCTGAAGGGAAAGTAAGGGGTCCGCTGGAAGTAGGAGTGCTAGGGAATGGTCTCGCGGGAAGTAGGGTGCTGAGGGAAAGGGTTAAGGCTAAGGTGCTGAGGGAGTAGGGGTCCGGTGAGATGTACATAGGGCCGAGGGAAGTAGGGGTGCTGAGAGAAGTAGGGGTGCGGAGGGAGTAGGGCGGTTGCTGATGGGAAGTAGGGGTCTGAGGGAAATGTAGGGTGCTGAGGGAGAGTAGGGGTGCTGAGGGAAGTGAGGGTGGTGCCTGGGGAGTTAGGGGTGCTGAGGGAAGAGGTGTCGTGCTGAGTAAGTGCGGTGCTGACGGGACAGTAGGGTTCGGGAAGTAGGGGGCTGAGGAGAGTAGGCGTGCTGAGAAGGAAGTAGGAAGGGCTCGCGAATCAGGTCGAGGGAAGTAGGGTGCTGAGGGAAGTTAGGGGTCCTGAGGAAGTAGGGGTGCGAGGGAATTAGGGGGTCCTGAGGGAAGTAGGGGTGCTGAGGGAATACGGGTGCTGAGGGAAGTAGCCGGAGCCTGAGAGGAGATAGGGGTTGCTGAGGAAGTAGGGTGGTGCTGGGAGTAGGGTCCCGGGGTAAGTAGGGGTGCTGAGGAGAGTAGGTGCTACGTGCGGGAAGTAGGGTGTTGCCTGAGGAAGTAGGGGCCTCGCTGAGGAAGTAGTGGGTCCTGAGGGAAAGTAGGGGGCTGAGGGAAGTAACGGGGTGCTGAGGAAAGTTAGGGGATGACGGGAATAAGGGAGTGCTGAGGGAAGGTAGGGTCCGCAAGTAGGTGATTGGGAAGAGGGTCCGGGAGTAGGGTGCTGAGGGGAAGTAAGGGTCCGAGGAAGTAGGGTGCTGAGGGAAGTAGGGTGTGCTGAGGGAAGTAGGGGTCTGAGGGAAAGTAGGGGTCGGAGAGAAGTAGGGTGCTGAGGGAATAGTGTGCTTGAGAAGTAGGGGGTGCT
>NW_019945882.1:26322-41644 GCF_002910315.2 Salvelinus sp. IW2-2015 | reverse complement strand
GGGATGTTATAAGGGATGTGTATAAAGGAATGTATATAGGATGTCGATAAGGATGTATATAAGGATGTACGTATAAGGATGTTATAAGGCATGTATATAAGGAGTATTTAAGGAGAGATGTATATAGGAGTGTATTAGGATGTATAAAGGATGTTATAAGGTGTATATAGGATGATTAATGATAGGATGTATATAAGGATTATATAAGGATGATATTATAAGGATGTCTATAGATTGATAAGGATGAATAATGGATATGTATAAAGGATGCTATATAAGGATTTATAAGGATGTAGTTAGGAGAACTGGTATATAAGGATGTATATAAGGATGTATATAAGTGATGTATAATAAGGATGTGTATAAGATTGTAATAAGGAGAATGGATGTATATTAAGGGATGTATATAAGGGTGTCTATAAGGATGTGTAATAAGGAATGTATATAAGGAGTATATAAAGGATGTTATAAGGATGTTAAGGTTATAAGGGATGTATATAAGGATGTATTATAAGGATGTATATAAGGATTATTGAAGGATGTCTATAAGGATGTGTTATAAGGATGTTACATAAGGATGTAATATAAGGATGTATATAAGGATGTATAAGGATGTATATAAGGATGTATATAAGGATGTATATAATGAGAGATTGTATAAGAGATTATGTCATATAAGGGATGTGTATAGATTAATAGATGTATATAAGGATGTATAAATAAGGATGTATAATTAAGGATGTCTATAAGGATGTATAGATGTATAAGCGATGTATTATAAGGATGTATATAAGGATGTATATAGATCAAAGGATGTATAATAAGGAATGTCTTTAAGGATGGTATATAAGGATGTATATTAAATGTATTTTAAGGATGTATATAAGGAGTCTAAGGAGTGAAGTGTTCTATAAGGATGTATATAAGGATGTCTATAATTAAAGGGTATAAGATGTAATAAGTAATAGGAGTCTATTAAGGATGTGTATAAGGATGTATTATAAGGATGTATATAGGATTGTCTATAAGGATGTGTTAATCAAGGATGTATATAAGGGATGTATATTAAGGATGTATATTAAGGATGTATATAAGGATGTATATAGGGATGTCTATAAGGAGTGTATTAAGGATGTTATAAGGATGTAGTATAAGGTGTCTTATAAGGAAGTGTTATAAGGATTATATAAGGATGTGTATAAGGATGTGTATAAGGATGTATATAAGGATGTATAAAGGGATGTATATAAAGGAGAAGGATGTGTATAAGGATGTTATAAGGATGTGTATAAGGGGAGTATATAAAGGATGTATATAAGGGAATGTATATAAGGATGTTATAAAGGATGTATTAAGGTGATCTATAAGGATTAAGTGGTATAAGGATGTAATATAAGGATTGTTATAAGGATGTGCATAAGATGGTATTATAAGGATGTATCATAAGGATGTATATAAGGATGCTATTATAAGGATGTAGTATAAGGATGTATATAAGGATGTTATATAAGATGGGTGATAATAAGGATGTGTATAAGGTTTTGATAGTATAAGGATGATATAAGATGTATTAGAATATAAGGATGTCTATAGGTGTCTATTAAGGGTGTGTATAAGGATGTATATAAGGTGTATATAAGGATGTATAAAGGATGTATATAAGGGATGTATATAAGGAGAGGATGTCTGATAAGGAGAAGGATGTCATATTAAGGGATGTATATAAGGATGTTTATAAAGGATGTCTATAAGGATGATATAAGGATGTATATAAGGATG
This sequence comes from Salvelinus sp. IW2-2015, assembly GCF_002910315.2. Taxonomy (NCBI): domain Eukaryota; kingdom Metazoa; phylum Chordata; class Actinopteri; order Salmoniformes; family Salmonidae; genus Salvelinus; species Salvelinus sp. IW2-2015. Next base: position 39,865 of record NW_019945882.1, on the reverse strand, counting down.
TATATGAAGGTGTCTATAAGGAATGTGTATAAGGTATTGTATATAAGGAATGTATATAAGGATGTCTATAAGGATGTATATAAAGGGATGTAATAAGGATGTATATAAGGATGTATATAAGGATGTATATAAGGATGTCTATAAGGAATGTGTATAAGGATGTGGATATAGGATGTATATAAGGATGTATATATAAGGATGTATATAAGGATGTCTTATAAGGATGTATATAAGGATGTCTGTAAGGATGTGTATAAGGATGTATATAAGGATTATTCTAAGGAATGTTATATAAAGGATGTATATAAGGATGTATATAACATCCTTAAGAGAAGGACTGTCTATAAGGAGAAGGATGTCTATAGAGATGTATATAAGGATGTATATAAGATGTCTATAAGGATGTATATAAGGATGTCTATAAGGATGTATATAAGGATTATAAATAAGGATGTCTATAAGGATGTGATAAGGATGTATATAAGGATGTTATAAGGAGTATTAAGCGGAGAAGGATGTATATAAGGATGTATATAAGGATGCTCTATAAGGATGTGTTATAAGGATGTATATAAGGATGTCTATAAGGATGTGTTATTAGGATGTATAAAGGCTGTATATAAGGAGAAGGATGTATAATAAGGATGTATATAAGATTCTATAAAGGATGTTATAAGGATGTATATAAGGATGTCATAAGGATGTCTATAAGGATGTATTATAAGGATTGTCTATAAGGATGTGTATAAGGATTGTATAATTAAGGATTATATAAGGATGTAATATTGGATGTTACAGTGGGGAGAACAAGTATTTGATACACTGCCGATTTGAGGTTTTCCTAACTTACAAAGCATGTAGAGGTCTGTAATTTTTATCAATAGTTACATCAACTGTGAGAGACGGAATCTAAAAACAAAAATCCAGAAAAATCACAATTGTATGATTTTTAAATAATAATTTGCATTTTATTGGCATGACATAAGTATTTGATCACCTACCAAAACCTGTAAGAATTCCGCTCTCAGCAGACCTGTTAGTTTTTCTTTAGAAGCCCTCCTGTTTCTCCACTCATTACCTGTATTAACTGCACCTGTTTGTAACTCGTTACCTGTATAAAAGACACCTGTCCACACACCACAACAAACAGATTCCAAACCTCTCCACCAATGGCCAAGACCAAGAAGTGTGTAAGGAACATCAGGAAAAAATTGTAGACCTGCACAAGGCTGGGATGGGCCCTTACAGGACAATAGGCAAGCAGCTTGGTGAGAAGGAAACACTGTTGGCGCACTTATTAAGAAAATGGAGAAGTTCAAGTGATGAACGGGTCAATCACCCTCGGTCTGGGGCCCACCATGCAAGATTTCACCTCGTGGGGCATTCAATGACATGAGGAAGGCTGAGGGATCAGCCCAGACTAACACGGCAGGACCTGGTACCAATGACCTGAAGAGAGCTGGGACACAGTCTCAAAGAAAACGCATTAGTAACACACTACGCCCGTCAATGGATTAAATCCTCTGCAGGCACGCAAGGTCCCCCCTGTTAAGCCAGTGCCTGCCAGCCTGTCCCTGAAGTCTTGCCAATGACCATCTGGATTGCATCCAGAGGAGGAATGGGAGAAAGGTCATGTGGTGGATGAAAATGAGCTTTGGTTAATCCTCGCTTAGAGGAAAGTACAACAAGAAACTTTAGATATCTCGCTGTTTTTTGATTGGGTTCGACTGTGTCGAGAACTTGCGTCACGTCGAATCCCATCGTGCGATGGTTTGGGTTGTACTGGGGAAGGCTATGAGATTTGCCGATTGTATGGTAGGATATGACAATTCGGTTCTTATTGCGCAAAACTTCCTCTCCAACGTGAAGCATGGAGGTTGGAACATCATTTCCTTTGGGGATGCTTTCTTTGCAAAAGGGAGACAGGACGACTGCCACCGTATTGAGGGGAGGATGGATGGGGCCATGTATTCGCGAGATCTGCCAACCAACCTCCTTCCTCAGTAAGAGCATTGTTAGATGGGTCGTGGCTGGGTCTTCCAGCATGACAACGACACGAAAGCACACAGGCCATTGCAACTAAGAGTGGCTCCGTAAGAAACATCTCAAGGTCCTGGAGTGGGCTTAAGCCAAGTCTCCAACCTGAACCCAATAGAAATATCTTTGGAGGGAGCTGAAAGTACCGTATCTGCCAGCGACAGCCCCGAAACCTGACAGGTCTGAGAAGATCTGTAAGGGAGGAGTTGGCCAAAATCCCTGCTCGCAGTGTGTGGCAAACCTAGTCAAGAACTACAGGAACGTATGATCCTCGTAATTGCAAACAAAGGTTTCTGCTACCAAAATATTAAGTTCTGCTTTTCTGATGTATCAATTACTTATGCTCATGCAATAAAATGCAAATTAATTACTTAAAAATCAACAATCATGTATTTTCGGATTTTGTTTTTAGATTCCGTCTCTCATAGTATTTGAAGTTGTACCTATGATCAAAAAATTACAGACTCTACATGCCTTTGTAAGCTAAGGAAACCTGCAAAATCGCGCAGTGTAATCAAAATACTGTGTTCTCCCCACTGTATATAAGGATGTCTATAAGGATGTATTATAAGGATGTATATAAGGATGTCTTAAGGAGGTATATAAGGATGTATAAAGGATGTCTTAAGGAATGTCTAATAACGGATGTATATAAGGATGTATATTAAGGATGTATATAAGGGATGTCTATAAGGATAGTATATAAGGATGTATATAAGGATGCTATTAGATGTATACTACAGGAGAAGGATGTCATAGAGAGAAGGATGTCTATAAGGATGTAATATAAGGATGTATATAAGGATGTCTATAAGGAATGTATATAAGGATGTTCTATCAAAGGATGTGTATAAGGATGTATATAAGGATGTAATTAAGGAATGTATATAAGGAATGTATATAGAGGATGTATATAGGATGTATAGTACAGGGAAGATGTCTATAAGGAGAAGGATGGTCTATAAGGATTGTTTATAGGGAGGATGTAGATTATAGGGAAGGATGTCTCATAAAGGAGCATATAAGGTGTATATAAGGATGTCCTATAAGGATGTATATAAGGATGTGTAGTAAGGATGTATATAAGGAGAAGGATGTAATAAGGATTGTATATGAGGATGTATATAGGATGTCTATAAGGATGTATATAGAAGGATGTATATTAAGTGATGTATATAAAGGATGTATATAAGGAGGAAGGATGTCTATAAGGATGTTATATAAGGATGTATATAAGGATGTCCCTATAGGGATTTCTATAAGTATGTAATATAAGGTGTATCTAAGGAGAAAGGAATGTTCTATAAGGATTGCATATAAGGCATGTATATAAGGATGTCTTAATAGGAGTATATAAGGATGTGTATAAGGATGATAATAAGGAGAAGGATGTCGTATAAGGAATGTATATTAAAGGATGTAATATAAGGATGTTATAAAGGAGAAGGATTAAAATTAAGGATGTGTATAAGGATTTATAAGGATGTAATATAAGGATGTATATAAGGAGAAGGAGTTCATAAAGGATGTATATAAGGATGGTTCTATAAGGATGTATTATAAGGATGTCTACTAAGGATGTATATAAGGAGAAGGATTTCTATAAGGATGTGTATAAGGATGATATAAGGATGTAATAAAAAAAAATAAGGAGAAGGATGTATATAAGGATGTGATATAAGGATGTCTATAAGGGATGTATATAAGGATGTGTATAAGGATGTGTCTAAAGGATGTCTATAAGATTTCTATAAAGGATGTGTATAAGGTGTTTATAAGGTGTATATAAAGGATGTATAATAAGGATGTCTATAAAGGCATGTATATAAGGATGTATTAAAAGATGTATATAAGGAGAAGGATGTCTATAAGGATTTGCATATAAGGATGTATATAAGGATGTCTATAAAGGATGTTATATAAGGATGTTATATAAGGAGAATGGATGTCTATAAAGGATGTATATTAAAGGATGATAATAAGGAGAAGGATGTCTATAAGGATTAGTATAAAGGATGTATATAAGGATGTATATAATGATGTATTATAAGGGACGAGGATGTCTATAAGGATGTATATAAGGAGTATATAAGGATGTATATAAGGATGTATATAAGGATGTTATTAAGGATGTATAAGGAGAAGGATGTCTATAAGGATGTGATCAAGGATGTGGTATAAGGATGTATATAATGAGTTATAAAGGATGTATATAAGGATGTCTATAGGATGTATATAAGGAGAAGGATGTATATAAGGTGTTGTATAAGGAATTGTGTATAGGAGTATATTAAGGATGTATAATAGGATGTATATAAGGATGTATATAAGAGAGTGTCTATAAGGGATGTGTATAAGGATGTCTATAAGGATGTATATAGGAGGAGAGGAGTTATATGGATGTGGTATATAAGGATGTATATAAGGAGAAGGATGTATATACGGATGTGTATAAGGACTGTATATAAGGATGTATATAAGGATGTATATAAGGATGTATATAGGATGTCTATAAGGATGTATAGTAAGGAGACAGGATGTATATAAAGGATGTGTATAGGATGTATAATAAGGCTGTTATATAAGGATGTATATAAGGATGTCTTATAAAGCGTGTATATAAGGAGAGATATATATAAGGATGTTGTATAAGGATGTGTATAAGGATGTTATATAGGATGTATATAAGGATGTATATAAGGATGTTAATATAAGGATGTCTATAAGGATGCTGTATAAGGAGTTATAAGGGATGTAATAAGGATGTTTATAAAGGATGTGTATAAGAGATGTGATATAAGGACTGTCTATAAGACTTTCTGATAAGGATGTTATAAGGATGTATATAAGGAGAAGGACAGTATTATAAGGATGTAATATGGATGTATATAAGGAGAAGGATGTATATAAGGATGCTGTAATGTATTATAAGGTGTGATAAGGAATGGTATAAGATATAAGATGTTATAATAGGATGTCTATAAGGATGTATAATAAGGAGAAAGATGTATATAGGATGTATATAAGGATTAGTATATAGGATTGTCTATAAGATGTGTATAAGGATGTATATAAGATGTTAATATAAGGAGAAGGATGTGTATAAGGGATGTCGTATAAGGATGTATATAAGGATGTATATACGGATGTCTTATAAGGATGTATATAAGGATGTTAATACGGATGTGTATAAGGATGTGTATAAGGATGTATATCAAGGATTGTATTAGATGTGTTATAAGAGAAGGATGTATATAAGGACTGTTTACTAAAGGATGTGATATAAGGACTGTCTATAAGGATGTATAATAAGGATTATATAAGGAGAAGGATCGTATTATAAGGTTGTTATAAGGATGTATATAAGGAGAGATGGTATATAAGGATGTCTATATAGGGATGTATTATAAGGATGTATATAAGGATGTGTATAAGGGAGGATGTATATAAGGGAATGTATATAAGATGTATATACAGATGGTGTATAAGGATTGTGTAAATAGTGTATTTTAAGGATGTCTATAAGGATTATATAGGAGAAGGATGTATATTTAGGATGTCTATAAGAATGTTATATAAGGTGTGGTATAAGGAGAAGGATGTATATAAGGATGTATAAAGGATGTACTATACAGATGTGTATAAGGATGTGTATATAGGATGTATATAAGGATGTATATAAGGAGTGTATAAGGAGAAGGATGTTATATAAGGATGTATATAAGGATGTGTATAAGGATGTCTATAAGGATGTATATAAGATGTATATAAGGAGAAGGATGTATATAAGGATGTATATTAAGGATGTCTTAAGTATATAAGGATGTATATAAGAGAAAGTGCATAGGATGTATAATGAGGTGAAAGGATTTTATATAAGGAGAAGGATGTATATTAAGGATGTATAATAAGGATGTCTATAAGGATTAGTATAAGGATGTGTACTTATATACATCCTTATATACATCCTTCTCCTTATATACATCCTTATATACATCCTTATATACATCCTTATATACATCCTTATATACATCCTTATGCACATCCGTATACATACAAAATGTGAAATAACGTGAGGTTTCGTGACAACAACATATGGGTGAGTTGATGAATCCATGCCATATCCACTCCACCCACGTGTCACTTTAGACCCAAGTCTATGTAAGTCAATAACAAAAACCTACAGTATCCATGCCTTCTACTCACTTGGGTCTGAATCAAATGCTAGATGTATTTTTGTATTACACGGCATATGGTTATTCTCTCTCTCTGGCCTACAACTTTCCAATGAAATAAATTAATCCATGGCTACCTCGTAATTGTTTTGGCATCATATAGCCTTATTTCTGTTCACAGGGACCTGTGCTGAAACCAGCCATTATCTACATTTGCAATGCATATGTTTCTGGAAAGAGCCCCAGTGATAATTTACTAAAAACCCCCCTAGAGCTTTCAGGCGGACGACAGGGCGGGCGAACGGGTGGCAGGGCGGTCAGGCGAGCAGGCAGGCAGGAGGGCGGTGAGGCAGGCAGGAGGGCGGTGAGGCAGTCAGGAGGGCAGTGAGGCAGGGCGGTGAGGCAGGCAGGAGGGCGGTGAGGCAGGCAGGAGGGCGGTGAGGCAGGCAGGGTAGGAAGTAAGGATCGCTCCTGTGTCAGAGGGAACATTAATATGCATGGCTTGGCTAAAAGCTCCACAGTGGCCTAATGTTACATGGCAAGGTTCAGTATACAGATTTGTAGGACACACTCTGCTGCCCGTGTTACCTTAATTAGTGTCCTCCTCTCTGTTTTGGAGAGGACTCTTGAACTGACTTGTTGTACTTTGTAGCTGGGGTGGTTGTTGGTCATCCTGGGTTGCTCAGAATGCTTGGCCCTCGACAGCTTGGCCACCTCTCAGAATGCCTGGCCCTCGACAGCTTGGACACCTCTCAGAATGCCTGGCCCTCGACAGCTTGGACACCTCTCAGAATGCCTGGCCCTCGACAGCTTGGCGCACCTCTCAGAATGCCTGGCCCTCGACAGCTTGGACACCTCTCAGAATGCCTGGCCCTCGACATCTTGGCACCTCTTCAGAATGCCTGGCCCCTCGACACGCTTGGACACCTCTCAGAATGCCTGGCCCTCGACATCTTGGCCACCTCTCAGAATGCCTGGCCTCGACATCTTGGCACCCTTCAGAATGCCTGGCCCTCGACATCTTGGCCACCTCTCAGAAGCCTGGCCCTCGACATCTTTGGCCACCTCTCAGAATGCCTGGCCCTCGACATCATGCCACCCTCTCAGAATGCCTGGCCCTCGACATGCTTGGCCCACCTCTCAGAATGCCTGGCCCTCGACATCTTGGACACCTCTCAGATTGCCTGGCCCTCGACATCTTGGACACCTCTCAGAATGCCTGGCCCTCGACAGCATGGCCACCTCTCAGAAAACCTGGCCCTCGACATCTTGGCCACCTCTCAGAATGCCTGGCCCTCGACATCTTGGCCTCCTCTCAGAATGCCAGGCCCTCGACATCTTGGACACCTCTCCAGAGCTAACAGTGGCTGATGACGGTGCTGAGTATCCCATTAAAGGCACTTTGGACTCCCTGGGTGCTTCTAGGACACTCCAGCTCCTCCAGCTCCTCCAGCTCATTCAGGTAATCCCCACCGCCCTCCAAATACAGGATGGATCAATTATTAACACATTTGTTCTCTTTGCTCTCCTCCCTGTCTAACCTCATTTGTATAGCAGCCGTTTAACGTTAATGCTCTGTGTTCAAGAGGAGTGTTGACACTGACTGGGGTGTTTTCAATCTACAACAGGAAGAGGAAAAGAGGAAAAACTAATACAGATGACCATACAACTCAGTGGTGTGTTATGTAAAGTATCCCCTCCGTACTACAACTCAGTGGTCTGTGATGTAAAGTATCCATACATACTACAACTCAGTGGTCTGTTAAATAAAGTATCCATACATACTACAACTCAGTGGTCTGTTAAATAAAGTATCCATACATACTACAACTCAGTTTTCTGTGATGTAAAGTATCTCCTCCGTACTACAACTCAGTGGTGTGTTAAATAAAGTATCCATACATACTACAACTCAGTGGTCTGTTATGTAAAGTATCCCCCCCGTACTACAACTCAGTGGTCTGTTATGTAAAGTATCCCCTCCGTACTACAACTCAGTGGTCTGTTATGTAAAGTATCCCCTCCATACTACAACTCAGTGGTCTGTTATATAAAGTATCCATACTTACTACAACTCAGTGGTCTGTGATGTAAAGTATCTCCTCCAGAGGAGGTTTCAGTGTTCTGATGTTGTACCGTGGGATAAAACCAGAGTTAAAGTCCAGCCAGGTCCCTGATCTCCTGGGTCCTAACCACAGAGAGATAGCTCATGGTTCTGTGTATAGCAATGAGGCCAAACAGTTGTAACAATCCACTGTGGGTTCACATTCATATACACTGAGCTGAGCGCTCAATGTATGGCTTTTTCCTGGATCCTACCCATCCCCGTCCTTTGGAATACATTATGATTATGAATCGTGAATCGCATTTCCGTGGCTGCGGTTGTGTGTTGCGAGGGCACGTTTGTGATACAGCATGTGTGACTGGAGGGTTTCCTGGATATCAAATTAGATATCCACTCGCAAGTTAACCTTAGTGGAAATGTCAGATCGTAACATTGTACCAGATGTAGGATCTTTATTTGATCACTCCTTTATTGCTGAGAATGTTCCTGCACAGCAGGAAATGCAAAGTTGTAGTGTATTTGAGTTTTTAAAAGGCTTCTAACCTTTGCATTTCCACTTGATTTGCCCTAAAGGGAAAAATGTATCAACCTGTAAAAAATGTGTATTAATTATGATCCACATAATAATTCACACTTCCTGTTGCTGCAGGATATTTTTCTGCTGTAGCAAACTGGCTCAAATTATGATCCTACATCTGTATGTTAATAAGGGATATAATACCCTTTTTCTACGTGCACTTAACAACAATTGGGTATACTGTAGCTCAGTGTTTCCCCAAACACGGGGCTACAGGTGCACATTTKGTTTTTTTGTCCTAGCACTACACAGCTGATTCAAACAATCAAAGCTTAATGATCAGTTGATTATTTTAATCAGCTGTTTAGTGCTAACGCAAACAAAACAAAACGTGCACCCCTTGAGGTCCCCGGGACCGAGTTTGAGAAACACTGCTGTAGTCTGTTGTTCCATTTCCAAACATTTGGCATTCCCTGAATGTTATGCTACAGGGGTATATAGAGGAGAATCCTAATTTGAACGTTGGCAAAGGGTTATACAGTTGAGGCGAGCGCTAGTGCTTAGTCGATTGCATTAATTGTGTAACGGCCGATGCATCAGCCTGGTCCAGTCTCCTCTGGAGAACAAGCTGTAATCTGTCTGCGTAACGTAGCCATCCAAGACATTAGTTATGTTTGCTCTCTCTGGCCAGCAACATGATTGGATGAAACACAGGAAATAGAAATTGGTTAAAAGATTGAAATTAACATGTCATATTATGTCATTTTCCAACCTCTGTGTGTCAAGCTGTTTTGATTTATAGGATGAGCTGGGCCTCAGAGGAGCTGGGCCTCAGAGGAGCTGGGTCTCAGAGGAGCTGGGCCTCAGAGGCGCTGGGCCTCAGAGGAGCTGGGCCTCAGAGGAGCTGGGCCTCAGAGGAGCTGGGCCTCAGAGGAGCTGGGCCTCAGAGCAGCTGGGTCTCAGAGGAGCTGGGTCTCAGAGGAGCTGGGTCTCAGAGGAGCTGGGCCTCAGAGGAGCTGGGCCTGAGCACGAGCAGTATCTTTTTGAGAAACGAGGAAAAACAAGTAATTTACAGTAACTATTGAGGTCAGTGAGGCAAATTATTTTTGACACCACAAATTATGCCTATGCAAATTAACTAGAAAATGTATCTGTAAATACAGAGCCTGTTTCCCGGGTTTAATTTAGCCAAATATGTTAAGGTCTTCATAATTATAATTATAATCATGACCACAGCGATTCTGCATCTCTGTTGTGTTGTTCTTCAGTCACGTAACAAATCAGTAAATTGCACCACTCTGTGTTTTCTTCTAGCTAGCCTGCAACTGATTTCTATTCTTACCATGTATGTTTCACATATCAGCCAAAATTCCCCCTCGTACAGAAACAAAAACTAGAATGCCTTGCAGCTATAGAATCTGCAAAAGCAAAGTATTTTCCTTGCGTGCCCTCATGAGGCACTTATTTCATCACAGAGTAGAGAATTTATGCCCACCTTTTCAAAACAGACKCTTTTCTAAACTATGTTGAGCTTATCATTTGGACAGACAGTGGTCTATCTGAATTAATGTGTATTTTCACAACAACAACAACACAAAAAAAACGTCATATCACCACACAAGAGTGTTGATGTGATGTGTTATTTGTCACATAAGCCGAGTACAACGGGTGTGGACTTTATCGTGAAATGCTCGCTTACAAACCTTTCCCAACGATGCAGAGTTTAAAAAAAAATGTAATAGCAACACAAGAGGAATAAAATAAAATGCACAAAAATTAAGCTATATACAGGAAGTACCAGTACCATATCAATGTGGAGCTATATACAGGAAGTACCAGTACCATATCAATGTGGAACTATATACAGGAAGTACCAGATCAATGTGGACCTAATACAGGAAGTACCAGACTCAATGTGGAGCTATATACAGGAAGTTACCAGATCAATGTGGAGCTATATACAGGAAGTACCAGATCAAGTGGAGCTATATACAGAAGTACCAGATCAATGTGGAGCTATATACAGGAAGTACCAGATCAATGTGGAGCTACATACAGGAAGTACCCAGATCAATGTGGAGCTATATATCAGGAAATACCAGATCAATGTGGAGCTATATACAGGAAGTACCAGATCAATGTGGAGCTATCAATACAGGAAGTACAGATCAATGTGGAGCTATATACAGGAAGTACCAGATCAATGTGGAAGCTATATACAGAGTACAGTACCAGATAATATGGAGCTATATACAGGAAAGTACCAGTACCAGATCAATGTGGAGCTATATACAGGAAGTACCAGTACCAGATATATGTGGCTATATACAGGAGTACCAGTACCAGATCAATGTGGAGCTATAACAGGAAGTACCAGTATCAGATCATGTGGAGCTATATACAGGAAGTACCAGTACCGATCAATGTGGAGCTATATACAGGAGTACCAGTACAGATCAATGTGGAGCTATATACAGGAAGTACCAGTACCAGATCAATGTGGAGCTATATACAGGAGTCCAGTACCAGATCAATGTGGAGCTATATACAGGAAGTACCAGTACCAGATCAATGTGAGCTATATACAGGAAGTACCGTACCAGATCAATGTGGAGCTATATACAGGAAGTACCAGTACCAGATAATGTGGAGCTATATACAGGAAGTACCAGTCCAATCAATGTGGAGCTATATACAGGAAGTACCAGTACCAGATCAATGTGCAGCTATATACAGGAAGTCAGTACCAGATCAATGTGGAGCTAATATACAGGAAGTACCAGTACCAGATCAATGTGGAGCTATATACAGGAAGTACCAGACAGATCAATGTGGAGCTTATATACAGGAAGTACCAGTACCAGATCAATGCGGAGCTATATACAGGAAGTACAGTACCAGATCAATGTGAGCTTTATACAGGGAGTACCAGTACCAGATCAATGTGCAGAGGTACAAGGTTTTGAGGTAGATATGTACATGAAGGCAGGGTAAAAGTGACTAGGCATCAGGATAGATAATAATAAGGTATTTGAGGTAGATATGTACATGAAGACAGGGTAAAGTGACTAGGCATCAGGATAGATAATAATAAGGTATTGAGGTAGATATGTACATGAAGACAGGGTAAAGTGACTAGGCATCGGATAAGATAATAATAAGGTATTTGAGGTAGATATGTACATGAAGACAGGGTAAAGTGACTTGCATCAGGATAGATAATAATAAGGTATTTGAGGTAGATATGTACATGAAGACAGGGTAAAGTGACTTGGCATCAGGATAGATAATAATAAGGTATTTGAGGTAGATATGTACATGAGACAGGGTAAAGTGACTAGGCATCAGGATAGATAATAATAAGGTATTTGAGGTAGATATGTACATGAAGACAGGGTAAAGTGACTTGGCATCAGGATAGATAATAATAGGTATTTGAGGTAGATATGTACATGAAGACAGGGTAAAGTGACTAGGCATCAGGATAGATATATAAGGTATTTGAGGTAGATATGTACATGAAGACAGGGTAAAGTGACTTGGCATCAGGATAGATAATAATAAGGTATTTGAGGTAGATATGTACATGAAGACAGGGTAAAGTGACTTGGCATCAGGATAGATAATATAAGGTATTTGAGGTAGATATGTACATGAAGACAGGGTAAAGTGACTTGGCATCAGGATAGATAATACGAGTAAAATAAAGATCACAGTCGCGATATGATGAGTGTAAAAGTAACGTACTATTGTGTTTCCATCCAAACAATGCTATAATGGCCATATACTTAATGAGTCTAAACCCCCTAAAGCATTTCTCTGTCTAAACCTTTTGTACACATATCTATACCGTATCACCCCTCCCATTGACATGCAAGACAAAAAAAAATGAGGGTAAAAAGTACATTTAAAAAATGTAAAAATAGATACATATAAAGTGGGTAAAACAGCATGTAAACGTTATTAAAGTGCCCAGTGTTCAATGACTCTGTGTACATAAGGCAGCAGTCTCTAAGGTGCAGGGTAGAGTACTGGGTGGTAGCCGGCTAGTAACAGTGACTAAGGTCAGGGTACTGGGCGGAGGCCGGCTAGTGGTGACTATTTAACAGTCTGATGGCCTGGAGATAGAAGCTGTTTATCAGTCTTTCGGTCCCATCTTTGATGCACCTGTAACTGTCTCCGCCTTCTAGATGGTAGCAGGGTGAACAGGACTTGGCTCGGGTGGCTGAGGTGCTTAATGATCTTCTTGGCCTTCCTGTGATACCGGTTGCTGTAGATGTCCTGGAGGGCAGGCGGTGTCCACCTGGTGATGCGTTGGGCTGACCGCACCACCCTCTGGAGAGCCCTGTGGTTGCGGACGGTGCGTTTGCCATGCCAGGAGGTAATACAACCATACCTCCCGCCCATCACCTGCAGCAAATCCAACGCTGTGTGTGTCACTCTACACTCTTTCTCGATCTCCACTGACGTTACTGCACGCATCAGAGTATCTAGCACCTGGCCTAGTCACGTGTAAATGTAAGCAAACGATGTAACTGTAAACAGACACTATATAGCCTCAAAACATGGTGAAAACTATCACGTTGATATCATGGATGGTCAGTCCTTGCCTCCATAAGGTCTGTCTATTCATTTGAGAGTGATTACATTTCTCCAGGCCCATCCCTCAGCTTCTTTATTTTTAACCAAAACAGAGGCTGGATGGATCAATTAAGGACTCTAGCTTTAAATGTCAAGCTCGCTATAAAG